>NW_006239032.1:1491308-1510027 GCF_000226075.1 Solanum tuberosum | reverse complement strand
AAATCCCCCCCCCCCCCCCCCCAGAGTTTACACAAGCCCATAATAACAAAAAATCTCAATGATTATATTTGCTGGCAATCATGTGATCCTAGGCTATTGATGGAGCCGATGGATTTCAAAATACTCATCAAATGAAGCAATATGAATCTGCTAAGTTGAGCATTGACCAGGTACAATTCAGGGATTTGTGCTTCCCTACTGGAAATGTTTTTTCCTACAAATATTCAATCCTTACTATAGGACCTAAGCATTTCTCTGCAGGTGATTTTCATACTTGAGAAAGTATATATTATATGGCACCGTTTACTCCTACCTTCTGCATACAAGAGAAGTATGAGCATGGTGCTGGAGGAAGTCTTTTCTAGAATAGCAAATGATATCCTCCTCCTAGATGATATTGCTGCAGAAGAAACATTGCAGGTGAGGACCAAAACCTTTTTCTGTTACTTGACCAGACAGCTTCAGACTCTGCTGTATTAAGCCATCAAATTGTGTGAAGAAGAATGATTTACCAGATCGAATTGAAGTAGCACATAGTTTCTTACAGTTCCTTGACCTTATAGGCTGATTTGTTTGTTTACAGCTCCAAAGGCTGATTCATCTGCTATTCGAGAATCTGTCTTCTTTCTTGGACTCTGTATTGGCTATTAACCAGACAGGAAAGTTGCAGGAATCTCCTGCACAAACTCTTGATGATCTTATACCATCCCTCCGGAAATTACGCAAGCTAGCAGGTATTCTTATTATAGGAAGTGCTTATTCCAGAATGAAATGATTCTCAACCTAACTTTTTTTCTTTCTGCTGGTCATTATCAAAAGATCTCCTGGATATGCCATTGAAATCTATTACTGCAGCTTGGGAAACTGATGAACTTGCCAACCATGGTTTTAAGCAATCAGAGGTATGCATAAAGAAAAATCAAACATCAATTAAACTAGTACCAGGATCTCATAATTGGTTGGGTTGTAATATGTTGTGTTTCACGTATAGAAGGAGGATCTATAACAGAACATCCTAAAAAAGAAGAATTTTTTTTACTAATGCAGCCTGTAATTTATTACCAAACTGACTTAAAATAGTGTCTCATTCGAAGCATCATAGGTTTCTGGTTGCTGGCAACCAGAGTCGACAACCATTTATTTTCCATTGGAATGCTTTACCTTGATGAAATCTCTTCTTCTTGGGCTTGAATTATTATGCCATATTTATTAGCTATCTGGTTTTTCAGGTTGAAGACTTCATCCGAGCCATATTTGCAGATTCACCTCTGAGGAAAGAGTGCTTACGAAGAATAGAAAGTAGATATTACCAAGCTTTCAGTTACAGTTAGCTCATTGGCTGCTACAGCTAGAAGTTTTACTTGTGTTGGATCTCTGTCAACCTCGATAAGTTGCTTGCGATCATTTTTTCCTTTGTTGCTTCAGGAGCTTCTATAGTCCATTTCTTCTAAGTTTTAAAATCAATGAATTGCTATCTTTATGTATTTAGTGGAGTTTGGCAGTTAAAACCATAGAATCTACTTGATAGGCTTCTTCATGTGAAATGTAAATTGGTTCATTGTACATTTATGAGAATAACATACAACTATGACAGACATGACACATTTTAGATTCTTTTAGTTGATGGGAATTAGAGTTGATCTGCATTTTCTCAATTTAGCAATTGTAAGGTGAAAAGATGTTTGCATTGACTTACAGGCTTTGACAGAATAGGCCCAATAGGAAAAAGGTATTGTCCTATCAGAAGGAAAATTTGCACAACAGAGTTGAGTTGGAGAAATGAATCAAGAGAGAAAAAGTATTGCAGCCTGTTTGATGGTGAATAAAAAAAAGTCTAATACTTAAATATGCCTTTTAACTATGCTTCAGTTGACATATACGCCCTCTAACTTTGGGTATGCACAGGTAGATGCTGAAACTTGTATAAAATTGAACAAGCAGAAACATGCATTCTACGTGACATAATACACATAGGACTCCATGTAGGACACAAATTTTCTTGTCGGATGCCCCCTATGATGCATGTGTTTATTTGTTCAATTTTATACAAGTTAAACTATCTATTTGTGCACACTCAAAGTAAGAGAACACACACGTCAGTTTAAACCAAGTTTAAAGACGTGTGTAAGTGCCATGTCATGAATTTACTTTAGTTAAAGTAATTTGATGAGATAGGTGTTAAAAGCCTCTATACAAATACAGCTCACACATCTATTTGTTGGGAAAATACCACATTATTGAAATTGAAACTTAATAGTTAATAGAAATAAAACAATAACAATTTCGGTAATACATGTTGATGTCTTGAACGACATTTTAATCCGGTTAGGATGCAAATCGTTGTGACCAAGTCGCTCTCCAAAGTTTCACAACACTTTTAAATATATACACTCGTGGTTGAAAGTTTGAAAATTTGTAAAAATAAGCAAATACCCCATAAAAGCAAAATAATTACAAATATATACCCCTTTACATTCATACCCCACTAAATAATTACACTATATACCCCGTTTACTAATTTCACCCTTAATGAATGGAGGGGGGGGTATGGACTGTAATTATTTATGAGAGAATGGGTTTTTCAGGAATTACTTTGGATTTGGGTATAAACTTGTAATTATTTTAGATTTTATGGCCCATTTATGTAATTTTTCCAAAAAAAAAAATAACAAAAGAGAGAAGTAACAGGCGGTTACAACAATCAAAGATATGTCAGTAGTTTGTGTTTTTTCAAAACTAAATTTGAATTAAGCCTCAACGTATATATTGCTCATAGGAGAGATAAATCAACCAATTTTACCTTCAAATTCATTTCCTATAAGTACAAGACTACTCATTTTCACCAACTCTTCACAAGTCCAACAGAGAACAATTTAATGTAAAGATAGAAAATGAGATCTTCCTAATCATGAAGTAAATGAAGAAAAAAAACCCAACAAAAAGTCTTTGACTTTTAATTTCAACCATTATATACCAAGAATATTAGCATGATATAAACCTTGGATGCTAAAAATTGGTTAAGATATGATCATGCACAAAAGAGCATTAATTTATATAGGGAATTAGTAGTAGTTGTTGTTAAAAAGTCATGAGAGGTTGAAAACTAAGATGAGCACACGTGCCTTGTTGTATGATTAAACTTCTACAAATTACCAAGTTCTAACACATGATGTCAGTATTTGCACTTACTATATTCTAATTCTATGTGCTCTGACAAAGACACATAAAAATGAAATGTAAAATATCAACGAATTTGTGTGCATTGGATCGATCGCCAAGGGCGCTCTACCTTTCTTTTGTTTTCCACATAGTGAATGTCCGGCCACTTTGAGGCTAGATTAATTTGAGTTTTCGTTAAAATTAAATATTTTGAGAATAACGCTCATAATATTAAAGGCGATTTCATTTTTAATATTTAAATATGAAATTTTTGATTAAGAATATATCATTACAATATATGTTCGTCGTGAGACTCTATTTTACCTTTTTCTTCTTTTAATTGTTGACCTGTGGTGAAATCAAAATTTTCATTAGTGGCATTCATATATAAAGAAGTAAGCATACGAAAGAAGTCAAACGATTCAACATCTACAATATATACACAAGAAAAATAATTTTGATATGTATATATAGTGTAAGTTTTGAAAGGGGTTCATCTGAACTCCCTTTTGGTACCCTAACTCCGTTCGTGTTGTCGACTTCTTTCTCCTTTGACCTTCCTTTCACCTTATAAGCTAAATTTATGGTTTTCTCGTCTCAAATTATCTAATCATAATTTCTAAAAATAATTATGTCAAATTATTTATTATTTTAGAAGTTTAAGATAAAATTAATTATTTTTTTCATGTTATCATTAATAGTAATTGTTCTTGAAGATTACAAACACCTCAATAAATAAATGAATGAAGAGAAACCGTATCTTAATACATAAATGAGAATAAACTAGTCAAAAAATTCTCCTAATTAATATTTTTTAAAGGAGCATGTAAATGAAAATCATGACAAATAAATTGAGACAGAGGGAGTACGCAATCACATTCAAAATCCCTTTGAGCTCAAAAAATGAAAATAAATACTTTCTATTCTCTTTTACTTGTCTGTTTCAAAAATAAATTTTCATTTTTAGTTGTTCAATTTTCAAAAATAAATTTCTACTTTTACTTATCACTTTTAACACATCAAGAAAAAAATGTTTTTTTCTATTTTACCCTCAACATTAATTGTTTATTCTCCAAATCATTTTTCAAAGCCAAATACTATACATCAATCAATATGAGTATTGTGATAAAATACTTATATTAATCATTATTTCTAAAGAGGAATGCAAAGTCATAAGTGAACAGAGTGAGAGTCCTTCAAAAATACTTCGTAAACATGAAGATTTTGATGTTGAGATTTACGCTAAACAATAGCTTAACAAATTTCACAACCAGCCGGAGAATCTTAGTAGCTCAATTGGCTAGCTTCAAGAACTTACACTCTGTTGATCAGAGTTCGATTCCTCACTTTGTAAATCCCTCCCCCATTTCTCAAACCCCTATTCCCATTTTAAAAATAAAAAATCTCACTGTAAAAATAATTATATAAGTACTAAATTTTTACAAATATTATGAAATGTGTGTTTAATATATGATCCGTGTATAATTAATACATATTTATTATATATTCATTAAACACTATCTACAAATTGTTACTGCTAGGAGTGTGAAAATGTGTTTAGCCAGTTGACTAAAAATGTTGAGATGGCATTTTTATTCCTCAACCAATATTATATCTCCTTCTCTTTTATTTATTTATTATTAATCTAAAAACAGATTTCTTTTTCTCCTCCTCTCTTCCTCAACCCATCCTCTTTTGACTCAAATTTTGATCTCATAACTCAACTCATGACAAATCACTCATTAATTAAGTGAGCATCGTTTTTTCCATCATCGCGCTTGTTCAGATCAGGTCTACTTTCGATCCTTCTTCAAAAATAGAATATTCTTTCGATATGTCGAATTCAGACCTTTTCCAAGTAAAACAAGAAGAAGATGATGAGAAAAAGATTATTACGTCCAAAATTCCAGATAGGTGCATACTAGAGGATATTGCACCTAGTCAACATGATACCGTTGACCAAAACCAAGATGAAAATAATCCAAATCATGATGATAAAAAAGAAATACTATTTCAAGAAAATTATTCAAAGGATCCAGATGAAGGAAGCTCATGTTCGGGACAATTTGGAACGATACAGAGAAGATCAACACAGACGTTGTGCGAAGATAATGACACACACAAATTGAGAAATGATGATCGCAACGATGATGATGATGGATTTACGACTCCAACTTCTTCGGATCACAAAATTCAAGTGATGACAACGTGCCCATCTGCACCCAAAAAAAGTATCAAAAGAAAATTTTCAGATTCACCAAACATACATCCAACTCTCCATGTTGACTTTGAAGATTTGGAAGAGAATATCAAGAAATTAAGAAAAAATGATCATCAAGAATAATGAACTTCATTCATATTAAAGGTGAGAAATAAAATTCATCACTAGAAATTAATTGGATTACTACCTTTATATCTATTCTATGGATTTGAGTTACACAAAATGATACCATATATAATAATTGTAACATCTAATAATTTATATGTACTTATTTACCCTTTTCAATAGGATACAAATCAATATATATGTGTAATTAATTAACTTATAAATTATCTGATTGTATGTGTAATCTTATAAATTGGCATCTCCTTTGATGATAATAATTACAAGTACTCCATATCATTTGATTTTGGTATTTTCCATTTTTGAAGATTCATTATGAAGCATATTATTCCAAAATCTTGTGTTTTTTAAGGAATCATCCTTCTATGATCGATTATTTTGGATGGTTTGTATTGTATTGTTAGTTTAAACTTTAAATATAATGTTTGTTATTTAAAATTTATTGTACTGTATCGTCAAATTTATTGTTATGTAACAATTAAACATATCATTCTATGCAATCGTTGATTTGGTGTTATTGTATCATTATCTTTCGTTTTTTCCCTCATTTTATCATTGGTTATTATCTAATAATTCTTCATTTTATTTTTTAGCTTATTTTTATTTATTATAGTTTTACCCCGTCTCCTACTTTTCTTGTAGATTTATCCTTTAGATTATTGATATGTGACATTATGTTATAACAAAATATAAAATAATTTATTCAAACATTATATTTATCAGAACAATACATTATAATGCAATACAATACGATATAAAATGATACATTATAGAATGATATATAACGACGATCCAAACAAGATGTTAAGTAACCGAAATAGATATGTAGTAGTAAATACTAGTGTTTCTCCTTGCGGGGGTGGATTTAATTTGCATTAATTACAATTTTGAGTTAACGATCGTAGAAAATCCTCACAAAGACGAATCAACTTTCTCATATTCACAAGCTAAATATCCTCTACTAAGGTCTAAGAGGCAAATAATTTTGCAAATTTATGGTGGTGAGAACATGTATAAGTTAATGAGCTAACTAGCTTCTTTATAGATACACTACAACAAATATTGAATGATTCAACAGTAATAATATAATTGTGGCTATATTATATTTAATAAGAATAATAATAAATATGAATATTTGTAACCATTACTCTATAAATGTCACTAAAGGATTTAACGACTAGATCTGAACACAATAACTTTAACTCAAGATATTAGAGCTAAAAAATATCTCTTTTGTTGCAATGATGTACCCGACCCAATAGCATTTTCTAACAAAATATATTATTAGAAATTCAACTCTAGTAATGAAAGAAGAAGAAAAAACCCTAGTACTGTTTTAGATGCAGTGCTTGGGAAGCTTTCTAGCTAGGTCATATATATGGTGCTTTAATTTCAACAATATTATATTTTTGGAGATATAATATAATAATATTTCTAAATGCTACCATTCAATTCACAAGTCACAACACGCTTTGGTAATGTGGTTGGTTTTTTGAACTTTAGGTAGACTACAAATTTACCAATTTTTTATTATTAATATAAGATTTTCTACAATTTTTATCATGAAAATGAAATGCATGTAGAAATGAAGATATATACTGCCAAGAATGATAGTAGCAATCATAAAGCTGTATTTGTAGCCATAGTTACTGTTTTTAGCATGAAGGTCAGCATTCATGGTAATTCTTTTTCTTTTTTATTTTGTTTAGTGTCTGATATCTATTTTGAGCCTCGATTAATTTAGATTCACACTACATCAAAGCTAGGGAAAATGTTCTCCTTGTATCGAATTTTGTTTATTCCCTCGCTCGAATTCCAGACACTTGCCAAGGAGTGGAGAGATCTTATTTATCTCATCACTATCTTTGGTGGTTGGTAATCAAGGGTGGACCATCGTTATAGTTACAAGTTTGATAAGACTCAATAACTTTGACGATCAAACCTTGTATTTATGTTAAATTTTTCATTTAATATATATAAAACTTGTCCTCAATATATATGTTAGAATTCATGAATAAAAAATGTTGAATCCGCTTTTGAATGACAATGATTTTTTCTATGCCATCGACATTAAAAGAATTACTGATAACACCTGAAAGTTCAGTACCAGTATATGTCAACAACACGTAAGGGTGACTAAATTGGTGTAGCAAGTGATATTTCATAAAAAAAGCTAAGAATCGATTTTCTCTATCAACATCTTCTCAATCAAGCTTATCACATCAAAATTACACTAGTGCAATTTAAATCTCTAATGTAATTTATAAAATTGTTACACTACAAAAATTTACATAGTAGGCATTAAAAAAATAACAATCACAATTTTTTCTGATCATCCCCCAAAAAAGAAGAAGAGATATGTCCAAAAATTACTAAAGTGGTATATGTACAAGTGGCTGCTCATCATTTCTGATTTGAATGATTCTTTTGGCATATTGGTCATGTAATAAGTATAAAAAACGTACGTGATACGATTGAGCTATAGTTTGTCATTTTACAGTGTAAGACAATAATACTAATCACAAGCGTACGTAGTAAGTCAATCAAAAGCGTACGTGGGAAGATCAATCATAAAATGAAACTTCATTTAGAATATGCATAAACTTATTTCAGTAAGTGTTTGATGGTGAAAATTTAATAATTTTTTATTATTATATTTAAAATTTTTGAAGTTAAAACTCTGTTTAGTCATGTTTTCAAATTGATAAAATATATAAATATGTCATTTAACTTAGACATAATTAATATATATATTTTCCAACTTTGGTGTGTATATGCACAAGTAGACTATCATATACTGCACACAATTTATCATTCTACATGTGTATCAAATTATTCAACTTTATGATAATTTATATATGATGTCTTTTAATTTTATCTATAAATCAATCAAACAGGATATAAAGAAATAATCAATTTAGAAAAAAATGGGTTGAAATTATAAAATACAATATTCATATTCAGAAAAAGGAACAAACTACACAGTAGACACCGAGGGAAAAGTCAAAAACGAAAGTGAAGGTCAGTACAAATTAATAATGGAAGAAAAAAAATCATTTTAATTAATTACTCTCTCATTTAAACAAGTAATATTCAAAAAAAAAAAAAAGAACAAAAAAAACGACATAGAATTTTTCACATTCTATTAATAATAAAATAATAGTTATAGTTATATAATTAAATATATAAATATTAACTAGATATTTAATTTGTGATAACGATTGCAGATAAATTTTAGAATAATTTCACTTGTCCCCATTGCTAAAGTACCGGGCATTTTCGGGGACTAGCTCGCTTCCACTCTCTTTTTTTTTCTTTCTAAAAGATAGGGAGGATTAAGAAGGTCATCATTAAGGAAAACAATGCAATAGCTTCGGTTAAAGCAAATCCCAAAATAGCATAATCAAATACTCCTTTTGTTCCTAGTTACTTGTCCGATTTTTTATTTGGCCAGAATGGTATTTTATTTATGTTATTTTACCTTTTTGCACTTTACCCTTTTAACTTTAATATCTTTTAATTAAAATTAAAAAAAAGATTCGTTTATTTTAAAATAAAAAGATAATATAATTCTTTAAATTTTTGGCAAAATTTTCTAGCCATTTAGCATTACCCTTTTCATTTTTACTTGTCCTTTTTACTTGTCCAAATCAAGAAAGGACCATTTTTTAACCTATTATACCCTCAATTAATTACTTTGAAAAATGTAGAACTTCTTGAAAATCTTAAATTTTTAATTCACCCACTTCATAATTAATAGGGGTAAAATGGTAAAATCACTATGTCAATCATATTGTTTTATAAATAGGTGTGTCAATTCAAAAATGGACAAGTAATTAGGGACATGACCGAAGAGTAATTGTTTTGCCAATGAATGATTTCTCGCAACAGAATTAAGGAACTGAAAACATTTTCAATACCGATAACAGCTTATTAGAGATATTTGAGCAGATAAAATTGGACTTAGTAAATAAATGATGGGTTATTGACTTGTCCAAAAGCTATTTGGGCTGAAATGCGAGTCATAACCTCATCGATCCCTCTAATTTATATTAAGTTTTAATTGTTTTATTTTTATATATATAAATTTTAGTATGTAATAACATAATTATTTTTTTTATTATGACTAAATAAAACATATCAAATAAAAATTTATTTATAAAAATAATTTAACAGAAATTACACATTAATTTACTTTTAATGAATTAAGCTAATAAATATGTAAAAAAAAATAGGGCCTTTAACAAACGATTCAAATGTTTTGCCCTAGAGCTGACTTGGTGTGATGATGACTGATTTGTGGCGGTGGTTATACTATGGTAGCTAATTTCAGTGTTCGGTATTTTTTTTTAAAATTTAATTAATTTAAATTCACGAAGAAAAATTTCATATTAAAAAATATAAATATTCTTTTATCAAAAGCTATATTGGTTAATAGTAATATAACAACGGCGATAATTGACGAAATGGTTCAATCATAATAGATGAAATAGGGCATAATACATAATTATGATTTATGACATTTAACTTGGCTTCACATGTCATATATGTCCTCTAATTTTAAGTGTACATCGTACATAAATAGATATTTAAATTTGTATAAAACTGAATAAATAGACACATTGTCCTACAAGACGTCCTACATAACAATTTTGTGTCTTATGTAGTGTCCTACGTGTATTATGCCACCTAAGATAAGATGTGTGTATCTACTTGTTTAATTTTATACAAATTAAAATGTCTACCGGTACACATCCAAAATTTAAGGACCTAAATGTCAACTGAAACCAAGGTGGACCTAAATGTCAACTGAAACCAAGGTAAATAACATTCAATAATTATGTATTAAGCCATGAAATAATTTATTTAATGAAAAAAAAAATTATTTAATGAAGTGAAATTTAAATAATTTATTTTTATTAGACTAGAAATAATAGGAAAATCAGTGGATTAATGTGTGGCCGTTTCTATTTTTTCTCAACCTTTTAACGTATAGGGTAACGCTTCATCATCAGATCCGAATTTGTCGTTTTTCTTCTTCTTTTTCTTCTTTTTCTTCTTTTTCTCCTCTTTCTTAACAAAGCACTATCCATTTTTCGATTTCACTCATACGCACGCAAATTCTACCTCTAAATTTATTGAAAAAATAAAATAAAAAGGTGAGTGTATGAACAATCATATATGTTCTTCAATTAATTTTACGTCTTCTTCATTTTATTATTACTACTCTTCTCCAGCTCAAACTCGGCTAGTACATGTGATCTGTGAAATATTTGCTTTCAATTTTTCAGAGTCAAATAAGTTTTTATTCATATGTCTTGTAAATATTATTGTGGTTTGCGTCTATTATTACTTTCTTGAATATGTACATTTATTGAAAGTTTAGACTCTTGAAACTTGAAACGTGTTAATGTGTCACATAAATTAGAACATAGAGCGTAATTTTACTGGTTCATTGTTATGTATTCGTTTTCCCGTTAGGTGACTCTGTTGCAATATATTTGTTTGCCATTTCCTTCATTATTTATGTGTGTTTAACTTCTCTTGAATTTTTAATTGATTGGTTTATGAGACTGATTTTCTAGAAATCCTTGTTGTGCAAATTGAAAATATTATGAGAAATTTTTAACGATTACGTAAATGTGAAACGACAGTCTAATATTTTGTCAATTCCTAGGGTTACATTGTGCGACTTTAAAAAATTAGGGATAAAATCTAAATAGTGGCCTAGAAAAGGAACATTTGTGTAAATCAATAATATTTGAGCTTCCAAATCTTTAGTTGAGCCATGAGCATTTCTTGGAATGTTAAAAGGAAAACTACAAAGAACTTGGAGATCCTGGGGAAACTTTGTAGTGAAATTTATCTAGCCTCTGTAAAATACTAGTTTCAATTTATGTGATGTTGTTTGATTTGATACAGAATTTAAGAAAAAAAGGAACACTTTTGAAATTTGTGGTCGTTTGTGTAGCTACAAATCCTTGTCATTTTAAAGATAAATTGTTATTAAATATAGAAATGTGTCATCGTTTTTTTGTATAGGCTACAAAGTAAATTGTGTCAAATAAATTGAGACAGAAGGAGAATAAGATATTGCATATGCAACCAGATTAGAGCTTAATTGGGTTTTTTAGTTGTATGTATGTATCAAATTGTTTCTTGGAAATCTTATTTCGTATAGTTTAAGGATATTTTTGTTGTCTAAGGTATTATTTGTTGCTAACTTATTTGTTCTTCAATAGTTGTATAAAAAATGGCTGATGTTGATGATATTCAACCTCTTGTTTGTGACAATGGAACCGGCATGGTCAAGGTAATGAATTGAACCATCAATTATTACCATTTTGATTGAAGAAATTCGAAAAATTCTGTTCTCAGCTATAGTATATGTTTCATATATAGGCTGGTTTTGCTGGAGATGATGCCCCGAGGGCTGTTTTTCCTAGCATTGTTGGACGTCCTCGTCACACTGGAGTGATGGTTGGAATGGGCCAGAAGGATGCCTATGTTGGAGATGAGGCTCAGTCGAAACGTGGTATTCTGACATTGAAGTATCCTATTGAACATGGTATTGTTAATAACTGGGATGACATGGAGAAGATTTGGCATCACACTTTCTACAATGAACTTCGAGTTGCTCCAGAAGAGCATCCGGTTCTGCTCACTGAGGCACCTCTCAATCCAAAGGCTAATCGTGAGAAAATGACTCAAATCATGTTCGAAACATTCAATTGCCCTGCAATGTATGTTGCAATTCAAGCTGTTCTGTCTTTATATGCTAGTGGTCGTACTACTGGTAAGATACTCACATTCTGTAATTCTTTTTTTTTGGACGTTGATCATGTTCCAATTTTCTATAATTAAGGATCCGTTCTTACTAGGAATCGATCTCATGGATATTAGTACTGTCACGTATTAACCAGGGGAGTTATATGACTTTTAGTGACCCTTTTGTTGATGATTTTTGTCGGAGATGTCATTAGTTATTACTGATAATTGTGAGTATGGCTGGAGAAGTGTTAGAAAAGATGAGGAAATTTGTGGAATGATTTTACTAACTTGGTAACAAGTGAAGAAGCAACTTAGGGTGGTTTTCGAAATGTTTTGATATGCTTTTCCTTGAGCTGAGGTTCTATTGGAAATAGACTTTCTACCTTCCAAGGTATGGGTAAGGTCTGCATACACAGTACCCTCCCAGATCCCACTTGTGGGATTACGCTGAGTAAGTTGTTGTTGGTTAACATGAAAAGTATATGATTCTTGTCTGCCTTGTAGGTATTGTTTTGGATTCCGGAGATGGTGTTAGCCACACAGTTCCTATCTACGAAGGTTATGCACTTCCTCATGCGATCCTTCGTCTTGACCTTGCTGGTCGTGACCTCACAGAGCATTTGGCAAAGATCCTCACAGAGCGTGGATACTCATTCACCACCAGTGCTGAGAAGGAAATTGTGAGAGACATGAAGGAGAAGCTGGCATACATTGCTCTAGACTTTGAGCAGGAGTTGGATATGGTTAAGTCAAGCAGCTCTGTCGAGAAGAACTTTGAACTGCCAGATGGCCAAGTGATTACCATTGGAGCTGAACGTTTCCGTTGCCCAGAAGTGCTGTTCCAGCCTTCCACAATCGGAATGGAAGCTGCTGGTATCCACGAGACAACATACAACTCTATAATGAAGTGCGATGTTGATATCAGGAAGGATCTGTATGGGAACATTGTACTTAGTGGTGGATCCACTATGTTTCCTGGTATTGCTGACAGAATGAGTAAGGAGATCACCGCGTTAGCCCCTAGCAGCATGAAGATTAAGGTTGTTGCACCCCCTGAAAGGAAGTACAGTGTGTGGATTGGAGGTTCCATCTTGGCATCCCTCAGTACCTTCCAGCAGGTAAGCATTAGTTTTTCAATTAAGTATATTCGAGAACAGCCTTTCTACCTCCATGAGGTAGTGGTAAGGTCTTCTCTGCGTACACTCTACCCTCTCCAGACTCCACTTAGTGGGATTTCACTGTGTATGTTGTTGTTGTTAGTCAGTATCTTTGTGATGATTGATGCTTAAAATATTTGTGTTCTTTGAAATGTAGATGTGGATTGCGAAGGCAGAGTTTGATGAGTCTGGCCCATCAATTGTGCACAGGAAGTGTTTCTGATCAGAGCAAAGATAATCTATGTCTCTCTGATATCGCGCTACGCCTATGTTCTTTTTGTTTTGTTTCTTTATATATCAGCTTTTGGATAGTTATTATTGCCTGTTGAACTAATTTCAGGTTTCTAGTTTCATTTGATTGTCTATGATGATTTTGTCAAATTTGCATGTACTCATTCATTTTTTTTCTTTATTTTTATAGTCCAGGAGGACTAATGTAATAAGTTGTTCAACTCACTTGAAGTGTGTGCTTTTCATTATATGCATTGCTCAAGGATGTTTTGTTGTATTTCATGTTTTTTTTAATCTTTGCCTGGGGAAGTGAGGCCTATTATTTCCTAGGCCTCTTTGCTTGGAGAAATCAATATTACGTTTTAAATTGTTCTTATTATATGCATCTTTTAAATTTAATTCTAATATTTTTTATTTGTGACATTCGTGACCTAGGAGAACTCAAATAGGAGAATATTTGAGGGAATTTTTAATTGTTATGAGCATGCTACAAATCATTTCATTTACTACTAAATATGTATGATTTATCCATTTTTGACCTAAGGCATTAAATAAGTAGTATAAAAAGTATAGGCTAATAGGATTAACGTTACTATATCATGTCTCTCTAAACAAAATTATGTTCCAATAAGATTAAAGTTGTAGAATTTAGAGTATAATCATACGCTAAATGAATTTCTTTGATTAAAGTTGTCACGTATGATTGCATGTATATACATAAATTGACCTTAGATTAGTAGAGCTAATGAAGAAAAACAACAAATAAAGATAAAGTATTTTCAGAAGATTGAACAAATTTAAAATTATTCAAAAAAAATAAACACAAATTGATTCTAATTGAAGATATAATAAAAATTCGACCACAAATGAAATGATTTGAATAATTGAAAAAGTTCAAATATATATTGTGTTAACTGTCATTCAAATTAAATTATTTTCTTATAGTGAAAAATTGTTAATGAAAAGAACATATTTAGACTGAAAAATGACGAAAAATTTTACTATGGGTGAGGCCCAACCAACCAAAGTTGGAAGAGGCTCCACCCATTTTTTGACATGTGGATCATGGGGCTCAAATTATTAGTTAAGGCTAAAAAATGAAACCAAAAGGAGAGAGAATGTAAAGTTTGAGTGGGAATTGCAAGATAATTGTGGGGTCCATGTCAACTTTAATTAAATAAATTAAAATATTATATTGAAAGTGAAAAAGTGCAAGGGAATAAAAAGTCATATTATTAGTTGATCAATATTTTTATTTTCTATTTTATATCCACATTTATTTAACGTGTTGAATTGAATATCTATTAAAAATATTATTCTTATATTGAAATTTGTTTACACTCTATTTTCTTTAAACTCGCGTTACTTTTAAAAATAGTTCTATATTACAAGATAAGATAAGATTTGTGTATTTTTTATTGTCTTCAAACTAATTTACTATTAACGTCAAATACCAAATTGAAGACATGCATAATTCTAATCACCTATTAAATAAACCCTTTAATGCTACTAAAGCAATGGGGTGAAGAAATGGAGGACAATATGAAAAAAGAGCGGAAAAAAAGAAAGTGATATCGTTTGTTTTGAAAACTCGAAAATCTCATTAAATGATTGTTGGTTAATTTTATCATGTTGCGTTTCATTTACACAAAATATAAATTATTTCATTAGTTAAATTATTTATCGTAGTGACTAGTGAGAATGTACATTATGTTAGCATTTATTAATTGAGAAAAGGTTCTATACAAACTTGTGGTCCCTCCGTCTCATATTATTTAAAATATTTTTTCGGAATTATTATTTATTTTAGATAATTAAAATAGAGTGTATTAAGAAGAGTTACAAGGCAATTAAGAATTGGGTGGTTAAAATTGAAAATCTCAAAAATTAAATTAATGACTAAAATTTAAATAATTAAAATTAAATTGTGAATTTTGTAATAAATAATACCGAATGAATTTTAGTAGCTCAATTGGTTGATTATATGAATTTTTACATTTTTGTGAGTCAATTTATTTATTTTAGTTTCACTATCTTCAATCTCTTTGAATTTATTTAAAAAATAATAATTTAATTTCATCTGATATATTATTATTTTATTATATATATATGTGTGTATATATATATCCGTCGATGAGTTCTAAAGTTTCTTTCTATTAAAATAAAATTACAAAGAGAGTTGGCAAGCAAACAAAGAAAATGCAAGTAAGAAAGAAAGAAGTATAAGAAAAGATTAAAATGGAAAGAGAAAAAGTAAGGAAATGAAACAAGTACAATATGGGCCCCACAATTATCTTGCAATTTCCACTCAAACTTTACATTCTCTCTCCTTTTGGTTTCATTTTTTAGCCTTAACTAATAATTTGGGCCCCACGATCCACATGTCAAAAAATGGGTGGAGCCTCTTCCAACTTTGGTTGGTTGGGCCTCACCCATAGTAAAATTTTTCAAAAATGACTATAGAAACTTCCAAAATAGATTAAGGAATGATATATATAAAACAAATCACAAACTTTAGAGCATAGTTGAAACGAAAAATAGTTTATTACTAAACGAAATTAACCCGATACAGACTATAGGAAGAACAGACCAAAGTGTATAAAATTTTAACATAAGGTGGCTAAACAACCCAAATTCTAAGTAGAGGTCTTTCCACAAATGCAATTTGAATTGCAAAAATCGGAATTATTTCTGTAATTTGACAAATGGGAACTTATTGCTTGTGTTCAACCCTCTTTAGATTTCCAGTAGATTATCCAGAGTGGTTGGTCACCCATAGCCATGGCCATGGTTGCTTACTTAGTGGTCGCAAACGACTACAAGCAGTTGCCACAAGTACCGTCAGTGTCGATGTTTCTCAGGACAGACGGACATGCGTTTTTTCTGCTACGAAGGCGCGGAAGCCAATAACTGCGGCGATACTGGCGGCAGCTGCCGCATGTGCGGTGATTGTGGCGGTGAATGGAGCGGAGGCGGTGGCGGTGCCGGCGCAGATTGAAACACAGCAGGAAATACTTGGAGAGACATTTTCGAATGTACCGCAAACGCTGTCTGGCGATTGTGTTGATGGTCAGAAGGATTGCAAGAAGGCGAGGATTCAAAGACCTAAGTCAAGGCAAGCAGAGATTTGCACTGTCAAATGTGTCAATACTTGTATTCGTGGTGGCAGTGGATCTCCTGGTGAAGGTCCTCTTAACGTTAGAAGGTATGATTTATATGTAACTAATTTGACCATCAATCCTGCATTGGAACTGTTCCTTTTGATTGCCTATGGATTGTGCACTCATGTTATCCGATTGAAGTATGACCACAAACTGCTGCCTGTATATTTGTCTAATTCCCGAGGGAGATAGATTTTGCGCTTTGTAATTGTTAAAAGATGAACTTAATCAACTGTGAAAAACTTTCTAAGAGAGAAATGAAGTGAGAGAAGAGGACCAGAGTTTTTTCCAAATTTTGAGAAATGTAAAAATATCTCCATTTCTGTTACACTTGTGGAATGCCCCTTGTATACAAAAACTGAACCACTGATTTAATCTAATCATGTACAACTTTAATCGAACAACTAATCTAATCATGTACAACTTTAATCTGGCGTCTCTTCTCCTTAACCTGAAAGAGATTCATGTCAAACTCCCCGGTCCGAAAGTAGGTACACTTATTCTCATATTGACATGAATGATGAATCTCTTTTAGGTTAGGAAATCCAAGAAGTAGAAGTTTCTCTAAGACGATAAATAGCAATGGTGGATAAAGACTATCCAGGATTGGAACTTCTCTTTGCTGCTAGTATTTTCTTAGTTCCACATGATAGACCTCTCAATTTTGACCGTGGTAGAAGAATTTTTATTCGACCAAAAAGTTGTTCAATGATGGTGCAAAAGAGTATGGGTTAGACCAATGTCACTCAGCCCTTGTGTATTTGTAGGTAGAATGCCGACTCACTTTGTACATTTCCTGCTTCTATTGTTTATGAGATAACCATTCCAAATAAGCTACCAAATTTAGCTTACACTAATTAGGTAGCTATATTATGAACCTGGATATATTTCACCAATCCCCTTTGAGTTGGAATGTATAGATCATATATTTCACAATTTGCCAAAAATGGACATTGGCATCAATCACTTTTTTTTTCTTTTGGGCTTGAGAGGATGGAAAAACAGAATCAGAATATTGAAAATCAAATGGACAACCTTCTGATATTTTTGTTAATGTGGCATTTCGTGGACCACTGGTTGGACTATTTGCTGACATGGGTTCACAGTTGTGCTGATTATGTGGATAAGATGGAGAAGTCCATTGGCATGAAATGTAATCTGGCAAGTCTCAGTGAACTACTGACTGGACATAATGTTGGTTGATGAAGATCGCTCACAATGCGGTCTTATTGACCCGTAATTGACATGACTAATGACGTCATTCCTAGAGAGTAATTGGCTCATGGGTTAGATATGCTGTTTGAAAGGAGACTTCTAGCTGCATGTGGATTGTGGACGCCGGAATCAGATAACTTGCATATCAGTAATTCTAAAGTTTTGTATATTCTATTTGCATCCAGAAGCGGCTTGCATAATTTACTTTACACCAAATAAGTATTTGGTTAATGAATCTGGATATATTCTTACACAATTTGTGAATACTCTTAAACAAAATACAGTCCTGACTCCAAAGTTAGTAGCAAGTATAAGGCTAACCCCCAAAAAATCTTAAAGCATTAGTTCAACCGTTTGTTGCGGAAACATTAAAAGCTCGTGTCACTTTTAGGAGATTTAAGATTGCAAAATAAGAATGATAGAAACTGTCAATTGACACCAAACTGGAATAAGGAAGTTCTATATATAGAGTTCGAACCTCAATTCTGAACTCCCTTTCCTAAAAGAATTATTTGTAAGTGTTCGTAGTTGACCATAGGGAGTGCTATTGCATAAGCCATAAAACCTCCAAGAACGGCTAAAAATTAGCTCTGCAGTTGCCAGTCCGGTTGGCAGAAACTGAGACATAA
Source organism: Solanum tuberosum (assembly GCF_000226075.1). Classification (NCBI taxonomy): domain Eukaryota; kingdom Viridiplantae; phylum Streptophyta; class Magnoliopsida; order Solanales; family Solanaceae; genus Solanum; species Solanum tuberosum. Next base: position 1,491,360 of record NW_006239032.1, on the reverse strand, counting down.
TGAGGGTAGGAAAGGTAAAAAAGGAGGGGGGGGGGGGGGGGGGGGGGGGGGG
>NW_006239032.1:1458351-1491038 GCF_000226075.1 Solanum tuberosum | reverse complement strand
AGGAAAAAAGGGGGGGGGGGGGGGGGAGAGAGAGAGAGAGTAAGAAAATCAGTAATACTTCAATCTTACTGCATGTGGTCTTTAAAAATCATTTATTTACAGCTAGATTTCGAATGTAGAGAAGTGTTAAGAAAAGCTTCAAACAAGCAAGGAATGAGCTTGTTGGGTAGGAGAATGTTCACGGCCATTTTCATTACAAAGATTTGGGGAGGAAAACATACATTAGATACATTTTAAGCTTAGCTGCAGGAAATTGTGAGACTGATACTCTGATAAAACTAGATAAGAAGCATGAGCTACTCATGGTTTGAAAAAGGCAAGGATGTGGAGCTATTTCTAGCATTTCTTTCATGTTTGACATTATTTCGTTTAGCTACCATACAGCTCTCTTAGTTTTACTTATGTCATTCTTGACTGGTTTTAGTTATGTCATTCTTGACTATTGGTGAAGCATGTTTCTATAGAAGGATAAAAAAAATTAAAAAGATATGAAGTATATCTGAACAGATATGTTGCAGCTTTAAAATTGGAACTGAAGTTTATATGGTAGGTGCAGTTTGATTGACAATATGTAATTCGACTTCTTCTAGTCAATTATTTTAATCTTCTGCAGTTCCTTTTTCCTTCGTCCCTCATTGATAATGATTAAAAATGCTTGTAGGAAAACATAAGCAGGTAAGTGAAAGACTAATTAAATGCATGTATCCTATTTCTAGTTAACTTTATTGATAGATGATAACCTAATTAAAAATTCCATATTTCTTCTTCCTCCAACATGTCCTTTATTCTATCAAAATTTTAGAAAAAAAAAAGAAAGAAAAAGAGAAGGAAAAAGGAAAGGAAAAACGAACATGGCATAAGAGATCCCTTTCTGTAGAATTAATTAAATGTGGATAGGATGTAAGATATATTGACAAAGCGACATTCTTGATAAAGTCATTTTAAGAGGTTTGCTTTTACATCTTTTGTCTACAGGCCTCTGGTGGTGTTTAAGCAAGGGTTTCGCAGTCGCCAATACTGGTAATTGTTTTTCCTTCAAACTCATCAGTCTTTATATTTCATTTCCCTTAAGCCTCCATTTAGTACATTATAATTTGTTCTCCTAAGTTCTACTCATAGTTGTGGAATTCATCACTTGCCAAATTCTTGTTAAAATATGCAATACTGAACCAGTAACCGTATGTCGCAAGTTTGTATGTGCACCATAATTACAACTTTTCATTTTTAGCTTGGTCTGTAGAATAAGAAATATAACATAATGCTTTGCCTAGTTTATAGGAAGTACTGCTAAAGCATTGAACAGTTCTTTTCTTATTCATGAAACTACTACAATCTTTGTTTCCTCTGTCTTACTTACCAACAGGTGAACAAATATCTGTGTTCACTTCCAACATCTACCAAAAATCATATATCTTCAGCATCCTTGTTCCACGAAGGTAGAATAAGTAGCCAAATTAGGCAAAATAAAGAGGAAGTTCCTAATTCAAAAATCAAGAAAAAAGGGAAAAGTTAAACAGATATAAACAGAAAGAAATTGAACAATATTGACGATCTCGCAAAGATGGGATTTCAGTGAATTGTCACTTACTGAGCTCATCTTTTACAGATCGATCTTCTTGGATTGTACAAGAATATGTGAAGGTCAACATGTCTGGAAGAACAGAGAACGTTTGTTTGTTGATATTATTACCAACATTCGGTACTGGGTCATTCATAACATTAATACACCTTTCTATTCAGTTAAGGATTGGTTATTTGTCAACACCGGTTTAGCTTATGATTTATCTGGATGCCCTCGGCCAAACAAGTATTTTACAAAGAGTCAACAAGGAATTCCATTAATTCCTTGTTTTTTTGTTTTTTTTTAATCTAAAAAAAAAACAAGGAATTCCATTAATAAATGGTCATTTCGATCCTTTGGAACAACTCTATGAATTTAATAGATCGTTTTAGGAGACCCTAATGACTATAGATCGAACTGAAAGGATCTTCTGATCAATCAAGAGATCATTTGAATTCCATTAGTAATGAGGATTCGGTGTACTACACATATTCATTTTTTTTAGAATGGTAACTTTAGTACCACACATTGATTAGTCAGAAAGAGATTCAACAACGAAAAGAAAGGATCCATCGCTTTTACTTTTTATGGCAGTATGGCTTCTGCTTTTAAGACCAAGCCTACTTTTCTATCCTTCAACCTACCTAAAGAAAGGGTGAAGAAGGCATCATGTTGTTGTTGCCACGGAAGATGGAAAGTTCAAAATTAGTTGTGCCCTTCGTTAAATGCTGGTTTTTAGTGTTGCTAAACCTTCAATATTACATATACACAATTCATACAAGTTTTACCTTGACTGCTAAAAGTGTTTCCACCTTTATTTATCCTATCGTACTTGCTGAAAGGGGAATGAACTTATCTTTCATCTAATTTCCAACACCTACTGAAAATCATATATCTTCTACATCCTTACTACATTGGAAGGTATAATCAGTAACCATGGTAAATAACTGTAGGAGTTGTTCAGTTAGAGATGTATATATAATTAGGAGAGAGAAGAAAAGTGAAACCAAGGAGAGAAATGGAGAAAATGATGTACATCTGTCTTCCTTCTTGCCTCTTCAACTTTTAAGACTAAGTTTACTTTCCTACCTTTTGATCTTGCTAAAGTAAAAGTTTAGGAAGCATTGTATTGTTTGTAAAATAAATAAATTGTAGTTTCATTCTTTCCTTGTAAGTAATTAAAATATGTTCTTTCTAGTTGCTTAAGCTTTTAGATAAGATGATCACAAACTCCAAAACAATAACTAATCATGCAAGAAGTCCTGGGTCTAAATATGTCGCCCGAAATGCCCAATTTCATGAGAAGCAAGCCCAACAGGCCCTGCCTTAACCTGTCTCTTGGACAGTCAGCCCTCACCAGGCTGCTGGCATTGCTTAATGCAGGAAGATATTTCCACGTGTTTGGGCATGAGAACGAATCAAAACCACACGTGAAGAGGTGTGATGGGACATAATATAATTATGTAATTAAAAGTATGTTCTCTATAACAGCTTAAATTTTTAGATAAGATTGATAACACATTTCAAAAATGAAATGCTTGGTACTTGCCATTGCGGCCTAAATTTTTTATAAATGTTGAAATTAAGCTACATTTCAATAGTAGGAGCAAACAATGTGATGAAAGCTGCATCAATCACTGCAAACTAGGATATTCACTGTGTAATATCCATAGGATATTCACTGCATACATCTAGTGAGGAACATGATTACCAGCAATATAGTGTTTACTGAATGACTGATATATTTGCTAATGAAAACTGACTTATTTTTTTGTTTCTTTCTAATGTTTCTTCTTGCAGTTTGGTGGAATGCTCTGATATATGTAATTTGATGAAAGATGGTGAAGATGGACCATAGGATGTACATTTACTAATCTTATTTTTAGGTTAAATTCTTTATCTGAGCCTACAAAATTCCCAGGTGCTCTTTCTTATCATTAAAGCTTTGATTGGGTTGTATATTCTCTATGCAGAAATTTGACAGGCTTTATGTATATACACCTACTTTTCCTTCCACCTTCCTGGCGACGTAGGCGCCAATATTCTTTAGGATATCTTGTATTCTCAAGTGAGAAATGCGAATTGGAAATCAAAATACACTATCACTCTAGTATTTCGTGGTAGTGCAGAAAGTAAGGAAAAATGAAGTGAAAGTAAGGAGGACCAAGGGTGTGACCTAATAGTCAATGAAGTTGAGAATTTTGAAGTTTCATTTTTACGGTGAAAATTTTCGTTAAAAATCTATCTAATTTAGCTATAAAAAAATCATGTCACAATTTTTAGCACCACAACTTAAATTATTTTCGTTATCTATAGTTTCTTCATTCATAAAAGAAATGTTTCTTCATAAACTAAATTCTGGCAATTCAAAATATAACATTTAAATAAGTTATTTTTACGAAGAAAAAAAGGTTGTTTATCATAAAATAAAGTTTCTAGCATTTAGATATTAAATAAAAAGTATTGAAAATTACTCTTCCATAAATTCTCGGAGAAGAGTAAAATATTTTTTTGCTAGACAAATTTTTTCAAAAAAATAGAAAGATCCTTTTTTAAAAAAATTTGTCTGTTTATATTGATCGTAACTCAAATGGTAAACTATAGAAGTAATTCCATTCGTTCTCAATATTTTGGGAAACTGATATTTTCTTATCAAAGTTGGAAATTTTAAATATTAATATTTCTTATTTTAATCATGGTTAATTAATATATTTTTATGATTAAGAAATTAATTAATCTAGACCTTTGATATTTAAGCAATATACATGTCACTCATCTAAATATGAACTTGGGGAAAATGGAGAGGACCCAAATCCCATCAGAGGTAATGTGTAACCCATAAATGCAAGTATGCAACCATTGATAACAAAATTTATTAATGCCTTAAATGAAATGAAATTTTCTCGGTAAAAACGGACATCAACAACAAATTTTTATTTTTTAAAAAGAAATCGTTGAAATATATAAATATATTTCGAAATCATTGAAAGTAAAAGTATAAAAGACGATCCAATCCATATAAAACTCCATTCTCTGGATTTTCATAACGATGACCACATTTATGAGTAGTCTAAATCTAAAAATTAAGGAATATTTGTCTAAACAAATTAAGAAACAAAATAATGTTTTAAGGAAATTAATCTATAAGTAACTATTTTTAAAAGGTTCTTGTATTTACCTAAACTTCTCTGTATAAGTATTTGAATCAAATATATATATTGAAAATTGATGTACCTTTCTCAAATTGTCATCACCTTTTAAAATATCTAACTTTTTGCTCAAATAGTTCATGAATATTTTTTACTTATTTTTCAGAAAAGAAAAAAATTTGGAATATGCAAAACATTACTTCCATAATATATTATTATTAGCTTTGATCTATTTAACTTTGTAGTAAATTATTCTCTCCATTTCAAATAATATTTTTGTGCGTTTAAAAATTTTCAATCTTTTTTTAAGCAATATATTTTTTATTACAAGATCAAATCAAACCTACAAACAAAGGGTAAAGAATATTTTAATATTGAAACAAAGTCAGTATAAGTTTATAAAAAAAGATAAGTATTGAAAATATTCTTAAACTTAACACAAATTATTAATTTCGCCTCTGAACTATTAACAGTCTTAAAAACATCCGTCTACTTGACTAACTGAACTTAAATATACTCCGATTTGTCACATGACATAACAAGTGATCTCAACTTCTTGCAAGAGTATGATGCTCTTAACAAAAAGTCCAGAGACGTGGTGAAAACACTCCTAAACTTGACGAAAATTTAGGATATATTTCACACATATTATAAGATTGGGAATGTATTTAAATTTAATTAGACAAATAAAGAAATATTTTTTAAGACAGTCGGTCGATAATAAAACACTCAGTTTAGATGATTGTCCAAATTAAAATTTTAGAAGTCAGTTACCCATTTATAGTCTTTCACCTACCCAAGCCCAACCAACAAAAAGAAAAGACAAATAAGCAGCTCGAATGGTTAGAGCCAAAATCTATTGATCCCAAATCAAAAATGGCGAATCATAGATTTCAATGCCTAACATGGTGGCGAAAATTGACAAGAAGAGAGTGGACTATTGCATCAGCTTCATTGGCTATACTAATTTTTACACTTTCCTTCATCTCTCACTCTAATAGATACTCTAATAATTCAATGACTCCTAACGATTTGATACCCTTTACCCCTTTAAGCAATGCCCAACAAAAATCTGCCTGTAATTTTCTCTTATAGATTTTGTTTCGTTGACTTCAATTTGTTAGTTTTAACTTTTTTAGTGTAATTGGGTATGTGAGCAGTTCAAATTGAATAGTGAAGTGTAGATTTTTTCATTTTTTATTTTTGTGAATTTTTGCAGTTTGTTTAGATGGAAGCTTACCTGGGTATCATTTGCAGAAGGGTTTTGAATCTGGGTCTGATAAATGGGTTCTTCACATTGAGGTTAGCTTCTATGTCTTATTTACTGAGTTGATCAATTGTTAGAATGTGTTTTGTATCTTGCTATTTTGCTATCGTATTTTTCTTGCTTCAAAAACTTTTCTTTAGATCCGAAGGTCTATCGGAAACTGTCTCTCTACTTTGCAATGAGTTAACAAAGTCATTTTCTTTTTTGGTAAAGGAAAAAGTGATCAACTATTCGAAATGGTGTGCAGAGTTTTTTTTTTTTTGTTAACAGAAATGTCACTTTACTATTACTATATCAGACCAAATATTCTCTTAGCCGGAAAATGTATTTCCAGTAACAATTTAATGATGTGACACACAATGTTTGAATCCAAAAGAATAAAAATCATAAAACCCGATCGTTTCAGCCAATATAGGACTATTCGACCCATGAATTCGACCCGTCTTACATGGAAAACGTCACAGAGTGTTTGAAAAAAGATGGTGTGTACTCTAAAGACAATTCATGTTTATGAAAAATTGGTCATAATGTTGCAAACAGTCATATAAATCAGGTGATACAAAGTGATCTATTGTTGATGACTTTTCTTTTTCCTTAGAATGATGTTATTCTCAAAGATGGGAACTTTTATGCTGCTGATAATACTGGGAGGGGGTGCTTGTTAAATTGGGTGATGAGTCGTTGCCTAAATTAATAGTTGTTGCCAACGCTGTGTTTGGAGGAGACAAAATGTTTCTTGTGAAGTCTTGTGAGTACGTGTTCATGGTTGACAAGTATTTGAGTATTGGTTTTGAAGATGATCTTGGATACAATGAGGATGTTAAATTTTATGAGGAATTTAATTTTACATGAGCTAAAGGACATATGCAAGAGGTAGGTTGAGGTCACTGGTTTGGAAATTGGAAGATAGGATATTGTTAGTTGAGATGTACATTTTCTGCTTTGGCTTTTGAGCTTGATTGTGGGGTAAAGGGAACTGTATACTCTTCAGAAAACAGTTTTATTTTTTGGTTTTTGTACGTATAAAAAAGGTTAAGATGGTCGGGTTCATGGGTTGATAGTCCTATGGACCTATATTGGTTAAAATGGTTGGATTTTATGTTCTATTTTTGCTTCAGACATTGTGTGCCACAAAACTAAATTGTTACCAGAAATCACTTTCCGACTAAGAATAGACTTGGTGTGTTATAGCAACATTAAAGTGTCTTTTCTGTTACAAATAAAAAAAACTTTCTTATGCTATTTACAATAGTTGACTGATCTTTTTGTTACAAAATACAGAAAAGTGATTTTGTTACACGATTTCCAATAGTTGAGTGACCATATAAGCAAGCAACTCCTAATTAACTTCATCATGTTGCTCTCTAAAATAAAAAAGATCCTTTGTAATTCTTAAATTCTTTAATAGAGTGGTAATACACTTCAACATAGTATCCGAATAGGTAGAGGTATTGGGTTCGAGTCATATCATTCTCACAAACAAAAAATATTCTCATGAAAATGAAAAATCCAGCTGTAAGTGTTCTCTATCTTTTGTTGTGTTGAGCTTAGTTAAGTCCGAAGTAATAACCATGCACACAACATTAGTCTGCAGATATGATATGTCAATATTCTAGTTTGCTCTTTCCCTTTTCTTTGTTGACTATGCTTTTGTGATGATCTTGCATTGCAGGGTGGAGGCTGGTGTAACTCAATAGAAACATGTTCTTTTCGCCAGACAACAAAGTTGGGCTCCTCGAGGTTCATGGAGCATGAAGTTCAGTTTTTTGGGATTTTGAGCTCTGACCCATCACAAAATCCAGGTAAGCAACTCTAATGGCGATTTAAGAATTACCCTCTTGATAGTTATCGAAAAGAAAAAAGAATTGACTCATTCAGTTCAGTTTTTAGATTTTGTTAGCTCCATGAGCAGTTAGCATAGCCTAGCTGATTTGTATTGGAGCCAACTCTACCTTTTTTAATCCCTTGTGGATCTGTTAGCATCCTCTTGATGCCTTTATTGAAACCTCAAAAAGAAAAAAAGACTTGACTCCTTGATATATTGTGCTCTATGATTGTTATCATTATAATCTTGCTACAAATTTTCATTATGCTTATAATTGTATTATCTTAAAGTTAGAATCCTCCAGCAGTTTTATTTACGAAACAAAGACATCAAGTTTGCAAGTACACATAGCTCATCATTTTATATTTTTCTGTTGCCAATGAATTAACCATTGGTTGCCAAGAGGAATAATAGGACCTTACTTGAACACATTTCCTTTTTGACTGTTAATCCACAAAGGTTTTCTTTTTGTATTTGTTGGTGAGACTAGTATCACTTCTGACAAAAAGTAGGTACTAATATTTGACTTAATTTTGTTTTAAATGAAAATCTGCTTCATTAAGGGATCTTATGCTCTTGTTTGGCTAATTTGACTTTATTCAGATTTCTTCGACTGGAACAAGGTCAAGATACGCTATTGCGATGGTGGATCCTTTTCTGGACACCCAGACAGTGAATTTAAAGTAAGTCCATGGAGCGTTTATTAAAGACTATGAATGTTGTGTTTTTCTATGACATCCATCAAAAAGATGAGGGAAAGAAGGCAAAGAAAGCATTGAGTACCTATGTTATCTATTGATTTATGGCAGAATGGAACAGAATTCTTCTTCAGAGGCCAGGTTATTTGGGAAGCAGTAATGGATGAACTCTTGTCAATAGGACTTTCTAATGCTAAAAAGGTATTCTTTTTCGCTTTGTCTCATTGAATTTTTGGCTTTTTCAATTCTCAGTTATATAAAATATTTTGCTCTGCCCCCTTAATTTTTGCAGTGAATTTCTTTCGTTTGTTCTGAAGTATGTATTGTAAAAACTAACAGATACTCAATTCGAAAAGTTACACCATTCTGAATTTATAGTTCTAATCAATATACTGTATCTTCTAAGTGCACTAAGAGGTGATTACTTCTTTAAAAAACGAGGTTGTTATTGCTTTTATTGGAGTACTGGACCTGGTCACCTATAAGTCCAAGACTTCCACCTTTTTATGCCTAACTTTGCAGGCACTTCTTTCGGGATGTTCCGCTGGAGGTTTGGCAACTCTAATACACTGCGATGACTTTCGGGAGACTTTACCTAAGGATGCCAATGTCAAGTGCCTTGTTGATGCAGGTTTTTTCCTTAATGAGTATGTCTCCAAGATAACACTGCATATTAAAGTTCCAATCACTAATATATCTATTTCTGGATCTTTACTCTCAAACATGATAATATACCTGTTCTTGGAAGCAGTCAAGCAGGTATAATTTCAAATCGAAAATGTGATTTTTGGAATGTAATCTACACATTTAGGAGAGTTATAGGAAGAAACTTGATGGTATTAATTAATTCTTTAGTTATACATTATAAAACATAGCGAGGAAATAATGAAATGTTAGCTAATGAATGAGCTAATATGCCTGCAACTGAGAAAAATAAATAATAAGTACCAGTTCTACTTCTAAAAACTAGGTAAATAGATATGCACATAGTTTTAAGCTTTTAAATAGTACTCCCGAAGATGGCTAGGAAAGGGGGGAAGGTGAAATATTGAATGAGCTAGTATGCCGACAACTGAAAAAAAAGTTATTAAAGGTTTTAATTGAAGGTGCAAACTCTCATGCTAAAAACTTAATAATAGGTGAGGATTGGATCGCCATAACAATCGGAATCTCTTACTGCAATAGTTGATGAAATTTCAATGAAAAGAATACATGACTCACTGGGGCGGGAGGAAACTATGGAACATCTTGGTATGTTGATCATTTTGTACAAAAGAGGCACCTTTTCCTTTGCATACATACTCTAATCAAATATTGAAGAAGATTCCCTTTGTCGAAAAGTTTGTACTAAGATTTGTAAAATGAGATGGACAATTACACTCCCAATAAAGTAGAGGTGTACCCATTCTAAGAACTGTTAGGTTTCTTGAGCATGTAGTCCAAATTTGAATCAACTGTAAGTCTATTATTGCTTTCACTATTTCAGAAAGGACATTGCTGGAAGTCCCATCATTGAGCGATTTTATGAAGATGTTGTGAACCTCCAGGTTTTTTCTAATACTTCAGAAGCTAATTTTATGTTTTAGGTTTTTTTTTTTTTTTTTGGTGTGCGTGCTTTTGTTCCTTATGTGTTAGTGATCGGTTGTCTCAATATATTTGTTCCTTCTTCCTTTTAGAATCTGGTCATATTCCAATATGGTGAATGATCCTTCAGGTGTAATTCGATGGGAGTTGCTAACTGTATGTTGATGGAGAAACTATTGATGTAAAAATATGAGGAAAAACCAATTCAACTTGGAATGATATAGATGAAACAGTTTCATTTCATAATTTGTTGCATATGACCAACATAAACATAGAATAGAAAATTAGAAGTGGTATTTATGTATTTGTTATGCTATAAATAGATATCGTTGAATCAGAATCTTGAGAGGTCTAAATGAAAAAGTCTGTAACTAACTTAATTGTTTGTCCTACTAACTGTTCGTAATGTATATGATAACTTCTGTACATGGTACATTCTACTAAGAATTATGAAGGTCCTGAGATTTATATAAAAAGGGGGCAACCCGATGCACTAAGCTCGTGCTATGCGGGGGTCTTGGGAAGGACTGGAACATGCAATGAGTAAATATAGCTTGAACCTGATGCCACTCGATTTCTACTTCTGAACCAAATAGAATTTCCAGAAAGGGACGCAAAACAAGATCTAAAAGAAATATCTCAATTACCGACAAAACTGTTCAATTCAGTTAAAAATTATGCTCAAGGAGATGGCCGTTTATTGCAGATTTTACAGCATTTCTATGGAATGCAAAGATTTGCAGGCTTATTATCCAACTCTCAACTACATATCAGTTGAAAAAATAAAAGATTTTAATGTCAAAACCACAGGTGTAGACAAGAAACTTCCTCATCTCAACAAGAAGTGGATTCAAACTAGAAGAGCTTTAGGAATAAAAGCATTATATTTTATTCTTAAACGATTTTATAATGAAGACTGCAGAGTCCTAGATCAAGACCAAGATTGGGTTTTGATAACCAAAGGAAAATCCAAATCAAAAGATAGAATTTTTGACATAGAGCTTCATAGATTAGGAGCAATGGAAGAGACATGGAAGCTAGCATGTAAAATGCTAGATCATAATCATCTAGGATCAGAATAATTGCCAAATAAAAGACAAAACAAGAAGACGTAAGCACTTACGTCATGAAGATATCAATAAAGAAAGGAATCTTTTCTTTTTCTCAAAGTCAAAAAGAGAGGTCACATCTTGTCAGTCATCAACAAAAGAAGATGGACAAGTCATCCTCATCTTATCAACAAAGAATCTTCAATCAGTGAAGGACGAAAGAGAAAATATGTAGAAGTTTAGGGAAGTCCCTAAAAACTTATATTTTTGTAATAAGTCCCTCCTTCCATCTATAAAAGAAGAGGAACTTCATACTTGAAAGGCAGACTACATTTTCTGAGAAAACACCCATCAAAGAAAAATGTTAGGTACCTTTGAGTAGTGAGTAGTAACTTCTCCCGTCAGGGAAAAGTATTTCTTTTATGTCGTGAGTATTTGTATTTGTAAGATATAGTATGGTTTGTCTGTAAAATAATCATATGAAATAAAGTTTGGTTTTTATACCTATCTTCTTACTCCATAAATAGTCTTCAAACGAAGATTGCGATCTTCTGCCTTAAGGAGGAACAGTAAGGAAGTAAGCCGCAAGACTAAGGTCGATTAAGGCTGAAATACCGTTCATTGCCTAGAGGAGAACTACTGAGGTAGTGATAAGGGACTATTCATCGAACAAAAGAAGGAAGGTATAAACGCACAACTTCTTATTTCATATTATTATTTTAAAGAGCAAACTATATTATATACTTATTTTGATACAACACTTAGACATATAAGATTTACTTAGTACCTATAGGGAATAAAAATATAAATTGAAAATCTCATGTTAATACAATTTTATTTTATATCCATGCCACTAGCATAAATAAAAATGAAAAACATGAGATTCAGTTTGGAAAAACACAAGAAATAGGAAGTTCTAGTAATCCTAGACTTTCAATAGAATATGGACGAAATTCTATTAGAAAAAGTATATCTAACAGATATTCTACAAAAATTCTAGAAATTTCAAATATTACTAGAATAAAAGGAAGAATTTTCAATTGAAAAAATCAAGGAATCTTGATACAAACAGGAGCAACAGCTAACCATGTAAAAGGTATTATACTAGATGGACTATCAATATACGAAGGAAAACAATATAATTATAAAACCTTCGAAGGAAATAACTTTAGTTGTAAAAATATGGTAGATTTACCAATACAACTAGATACAATAAGAATAACAGTTCCCTGTTATATTACAAATCTTATGTTAATACAATTTTATTTTATATCCATGCCACTAGCATAAATAAAAATGAAAAACTTTCAACGACGAATCTCATGTTTTTCATTTTTATTTATGCTAGTGGCATGGATATAAAATAAAATTGTATTAACATAAGATTTGTAATATAACAGGGAACTGTTATTCTTATTGTATCTAGTTGTATTGGTAAATCTACCATATTTTTACAACTAAAGTTATTTCCTTCGAAGGTTTTATAATTATATTGTTTTCCTTCGTATATTGATAGTCCATCAAGTATAATACCTTTTACATGGTTAGCTGTTGCTCCTGTTTGTATCAAGATTCCTTGATTTTTTCAATTGAAAATTCTTCCTTTTATTCTAGTAATATTTGAAATTTCTAGAATTTTTGTAGAATATCTGTTAGATATACTTTTTCTAATAGAATTTCGTCCATATTCTATTGAAAGTCTAGGATTACTAGAACTTCCTATTTCTTGTGTTTTTCCAAACTGAATCTCATGTTTTTCATTTTTATTTATGCTAGTGGCATGGATATAAAATAAAATTGTATTAACATGAGATTTTCAATTTATATTTTTATTCCCTATAGGTACTAAGTAAATCTTATATGTCTAAGTGTTGTATCAAAATAAGTATATAATATAGTTTGCTCTTTAAAATAATAATATGAAATAAGAAGTTGTGCGTTTATACCTTCCTTCTTTTGTTCGATGAATAGTCCCTTATCACTACCTCAGTAGTTCTCCTCTAGGCAATGAACGGTATTTTAGCCTTAATCGACCTTAGTCTTGCGGCTTACTTCCTTACTGTTCCTCCTCAAGGCAGAAGATCGCAACCTTCGTTTGAAGACTATTTATGGAGTAAGAAGATAGGTATAAAAACCAAACTTTATTTCATATGATTATTTTACAGACAAACCATACTATATCTTACAAATACAAATACTCACGACATAAAAGAAATACTTTTCCCTGACGGGAGAAGTTACTACTCACTACTCAAAGGTACCTAACATTTTTCTTTGATGGGTGTTTTCTCAGAAAATGTAGTATGCCTTTCAAGTATGAAGTTCCTCTCCTTTTATAGATGGAAGGAGGGACTTATTACAAAAATATAAGTTTTTAGGGACTTCCCTAAACTTCTACATATTTTCTCTTTCGTCCTTCACTGATTGAAGATTCTTTGTTGATAAGATGAGGATGACTTGTCCATCTTCTTTTGTTGATGACTAACAAGATGTGACCTCTCTTTTTGACTTTGAGAAAAAGAAAAAATTCCTTTCTTTATTGATATCTTCATGACGTAAGTGCTTACGTCTTTTTGTTTTGTCTTTTATTTGGCAATTATTCTGATCCTGGATGATTATGATCTAGCATTTTACATGCTAACTTCCATTGCTCCTAATCTATGAAGCTCTATGTCAAGAATTCTATCTGTTGATTTGGATTTTCCTTTGGTTATCAAAACCCAATCTTGGTCTTGATCTAGGACTCTGCAGTCTTCATTATAAAATCGTTTAAAAATAAAATATAATGTTTTTATATCCTAAGCTCTTCTAGTTTGAATTCACTTTTTGTTGAGATGAGGAAGTTTCTTGTCTACACCTGTGGTTTTGACATTAAAATCTTTTATTTTTTCAACTGATATGTAGTTGAGAGTTGGATAATAAGCCTGCAAATCTTTGCATTCCATAGAAATGCTGTAAAATCTGCAATAAACGCCATCTCCTTGAGCATAATTTTTTAACTGAATTGAACAGTTTTGTCAGTAATTGAGATATTTCTTTTAGATTTTGTTTTGCGTATACTCGATCCAAATTCAATAATTGAGTTGTGAAACCCGGTGATCCATTTGGAAATATTGATATTCTCGAAAACAAACTTGTTGTTCCTAAAACACCAAATGTTTCTCCGCTTTCTTCAGGGAGGTTATATATGTATCTTGTGAATGCCAGATACTCTTCCTCTTTAGGGTGCAGTTTGCCAACCTGAAAAGAAGAAAACACTTTTGTTCCTGATGGAACTTGGTTAGTTTTGCTTTCTGGTTTCCCAGAGATAAGTTTTTCAGCTTTTGCTGAGGATGAACTTGCTCCTTCTTTCGAAGTAGAAGTTTCAATTGTTGCTCGGCTTTTTCCCTCATCTTTTGATATAGGGATAGGCATATCCATGCTTACCTTTGAGATGTTTTGGGCACTAGGTGCTAGTGGGACATCTCCTGCCACTTTGTTGGGATTAATATTCCCTTTTAGATTTGAATTCTGTTTTGGATATGTATCCAAATGTTCACATAAGAGTAAAACATCTCTCATGTTTTCAGCTTGGGTAGTACTGAGCTGATTTATTTCAGATTGTAAAATCCGTGCTTGTTCAGATAACTTTGACAGTTCATCTCTGATTTTGAATAGCCTTTGGCTTTTGTTGTCTATGGATTCATCCACTTTTTCCATTTTTTCATATATCTTGTTTACCAGGATTTTCGTCTGATTGTCCATATTGGACATTCCTGGAGATAAAATCTGCAAGAAAATTGTCACTTCCTTTAATGTATTCTATTGTAAATGAATAAAAGGATAATAACACTTGTCATCGATGCAATCTTCTGTACTGCGGTTCAGAAAGAAGCTTGTTAAAAATTAGTCCTGATACCTGTGTATTATCAGTTCTAATAACAAATTGTTTTGGTAAAAGGAAAGTAGAAAATTTTCTAATTCCTCTGACAATGGCTAATAATTCCTTTTCATTTGTGGAATATCTTGTTTCAGCATCATTGAAAGTACCACTTGTGTACCTGCAAATTTCATTTAAATCGGTTTGCAATAATGCTCCCCAATGATAGTCAGATGCGTCCGTTTGTAAGACAAGATTATCATTGTCTTCTGGTAATCTAAGTTTAGGCAACTTAGCACATTCTTCTTTTAAACTTTTAATACACTGTGTGTGTTCTTCTGTCCATCCAAGTCTATTGGATTTTCTTATTAATTTTTGTAATATATTCCGTTTCTTATCTAAATCCGGAATAAATTCTCCTGCGTAATTTAGACAACCTAGAAATCTTTGTATTTCTTGCTTTGTTGTTAATTTATCAGGAAATTCTATAATCTTTTTTTAGATGTGTGATTGGAGTTCAATTCCATTTTTTGAAATAATCATTCCTAAGAATTCTATTTCATTTTTATTGATGTCAGCTTTTTTCTGACTTAACACAATTCCATTTTTTAAACAAATTTCTGAAAATTCTTTCAGATGTCTCAAATGTTCTTCATAAGTTTTAGAACATATTAGAATGTCATCTATATAGACGATTAAAAATTCTTTCTCTGAAAATATTTATCCATTTTTCTTTGGAATATTTGTGGGGAATTTTTAAATCCAAAAGGCATGACCAACCATTCATAATGTCCGTTAGGAGTACTGAAAGCAGTTAACTGAATGGAGTTTTCTGCTAATTTTATTTGCCAAAATCCACTTTTACAGTCAAATTTTGAGAAATAGGTTTTCCCTTTTGCAAGTTTAATCAGATTATTTTTATTTGGGATAAAATATCCGTCAAATAAGCAGTTTTTATTTAGCTCCTTATAGTTTATTACCATGCAAGCTTTTCCTCTTTTTATTTTAGCATGGTTTCTTACCATAAATGCTGGGCTACTATGAGGACTTTTACTCACTCTTATTAATTTTAAGTTGAGCAATTCTTTAATTTGAATTTTGAATTCAATTTTATCTTCTTCGTTGTAGAGCATGGGTTTGACTCTAATAATTATGCTAGGGTCCTTTAAGGTTAAAGTTGCCCTTTCATGATTCTGTTCCCATTTTTCTAGTGGATTTTCTCCATAAGATTTTTGTAAATTTTCTTTAATCTTTTCTAGATTAAGACACTTACAAGTAACTTTTCTTAGATTTTCTAAGTATTTTCTTTTGAAATTTTCATTATCCTTTTCAAGATTATAAGGATTATGTTTTCTTGGGACTTTGATAAAATGTCCGCAAGGGGTTCTAAGGCTTATCATATATAATGTTTGATGATAATCCTGAAATTGTTGTAGGAAATCATTTCCTAATAATAAATTTGTTTCCAGCTTATCATAAGCAAACAATTTATTTATAGAAACAATCTTTGATCCTAAAATTATTTCTACTTTCTCTCTAGACTTAGAAAGCTTTTCTTTATGAGATCCCAGAAAGGGAAAAAACTGCAAAACGTTTTATAAGTGATGGGTTTTACTTCTGTGAGGAAAGGGGAAGAAGATGTTTTCCCTCATCAGCTGTACTAGCATCATAAGAACACAAGAATATGAATGGTGATTTAGTTTTCTTCTTATTGTTTCTCTGTAGATGTGATGGAGCAATGTTTCTGCTGCATTTCTTGCTTGATCAACAAAATGTTGTTACTAATCAGTGGTATAATTTCTTAAGTGCTGCTTGAACAAATTACAATGTTTATGAATTATCTACCTACGAACCTGGTTTTTTATTGCAATTTCCAACTATTGTAGTTATCAACTATATATTTGTGTACCTTGTTTCTTGATTGCATTTGTTCTAATTTTTCACTCAAACCTGATTGCAATTTGATCATTCTCAGGGTGTGGCAAAAAGTTTAAAGAAGGATTGCACGTCAAGATTGGAACCCTACAAGGTGCCCTTTCTTCATTTGTATTTGAGATACTAACATAGTTTCTTCTTTTGCAATTCACCTTTTCTCTATTGTGATTTTATGTTGGCTTCATCCTCAGTGTTTTTTCCCTCAAGAATTTATAAGCAACATAAAGACCCCTGTTTTCCTTGTTCAACCAGGATATGATTTTTGGCAAGTAAGTTTTTGTTCCATGTTGTTTCAGCTTCTAGTTAATATTTTTTCTTTCTTAATGCTCTACTAACTTAATGTTCATACTTGCAGATACAAAACATCTTGGTACCTCGCTCATCAGATCCACATCGAAGTTGGTTCAGATGCAAGCTAAATATTAACAACTGTAATTCCAAACAGCTTGAAGTCCTGCAAGGTGAATACTTGCATCTAAAAACAGCAATTGTAGTTATCGCAACCAGGCTTTTCATGTGAGGAGTCCAGGGATTAGGATGCTTGCTATGATGTCACCTTATGAAATTATTCATTATCTACAGATTTCCGAAATTCTTTGCTCAAAACGCTTGATGGATTTCACAAAAATCCAGAAGGAGGCATGTTCATAAATTCTTGCTTTATACATTGCCAAACATGGGTGACTGAGACATGGCATTCTCCTCGTTCTCCAAAAATCAATAACAAAGTAAGCTTTTCCCTTTATATTCCATCTATGGTCTGAAGGTAGTTCTAATTTTATCAGCATAGCTTTTAGTAAGTTACACATAATGTTATAGATAAATTAGACCCCATGTTCACCATGCACCTAAGAGTTAGAGATAGCAAGATGGATAAGCAGTTGGTAGATGCGAAAGTAATTACTAACTGTTCGCACCTGTGATCCATCCTTTTTACCCATTCACCAACAGTGAAAACATAATGGTTTGTGAAAACTAAAATCTTTAGAAACCAAAGTAAGAGATGCTCAAAAAGTTGATAAACATCTAACTTAATGCGCAGTTTGACCTAAAAGCTTAAGTTAGATCTTTCTAAAGGTCAATTATGCTAATATTTTACTCCAGATGTAACCATAAACAGTGGGATTTTCGCTTAATAGTTTGCTTCAAAGCCTTCTTGAGGAATTATCTTAGGTTTGAACTTGACATAGAATATTTGATTAGGAGCACATTGAGTATGTTATTGTTGTTGTTGGGCTAGAATAATTTAATTCTAATTTCTCTTCAAGATCTCATCATGCTAGTTCATTTCGGGATTGCTTTGTACCATATCGTACAATAGGACAAGCTTACACCAAGTTTTTCTTCAGACTATATCAATATCTTCTCCAGTGTTTTCTCCGTTTCTGAGACCACATATATGTTATATCAAGAAACCATCTCTAAGAAGATGTGGCTAATCAACTTTCTTGCTTTCATTAATAGCATGTTGTTTCATCACATTTAGGGTGGTACCATTGACTGCACGGTGCCATCTATTCTAATATTAAGGAGAGCTATTACTCAAGACCAGTCATGTGGCATTCCTAAAGCCCATGGTTGAGAGTTATTCCTCTTGAAAGAAAAATAGCATACAAGCAGAAATCTAAAACCCGATGCAGTAGATGTCTGCCTTGTCTAATTCTTTTTCGCAATTTGGGAATATCTTTGAGCTTAAACTGTTGAACTCAATACGAGCTGAGAAATGGGAGGAATATTTCTCAATTAAGCTTCTGGCTTTCATTCATTAGAAATGAAAAAATCTTTCCAAAGCTCAATATATACACACATGTCTTCGTTAACTTCACTAACTGTAACTGATGATTGTTCTCCGAATCATTGAGCAGACAATTGCAGAGGCTGTAGGAGACTGGTATTTCAACCGAGAAGAGGCAAAACATATTGATTGTCCATTTCCATGCAACCCTACTTGCTATCACATGAATTTTACTCAAGGATGACAGGCCGGTTGCTGCAGGTTTACTGATATCTTATGTTGTGCTCTCCATTTAACCGTACTTTGTGGCACATTTTTATGCAAATATGAGAAACTATGATTCAGACAGACAACATGAAGGTATGCAGCCAGAGTATTCTTGTTTTTTCTCTCCATATTGAGCAATCGAGCATTCTGGAATCAACGGTTAATAGTGAACCTCATTTGCCATAATTTTAGTCTGGAGTTTATCTGTAACCATTTTTTCCCTTTTGAGATCAGCAACTTCATTCCAAACTTCAAACTGCTGTTCCTTTAGCTTCTTTTTTGCCAGAGTTCATTTACATATATATTTTTTTTCTTCAGATTATAGGTTTTTACACCTTTCTCTTTCTCTCTTTTTTTTTTTTTTGTATAAATTCCCAGCATCAAACATTTCCAGAATTATTCGAGAGAGATCGATTCGTATTTACTTAAATTCTGCAGAAATACAAGCAAGGTAATGTGATTATTTATCTTTTTTATTTTTTTTCATTTCTCCTTGTTTCAATTTTTTTGATGGAGTCCAATAATCTGCTTGATGTTAGTACCAAAGATCATTGTAAAACTGAAAAAGACTCAAGATGCACGTAGTGTATACACTAAATTAAAAATGCATGATATATTTTATTTATATATTCTAATCAATTAACCATGATTAAGTTAAATAAATGTCTCTCTATAATAAAGTTTAAGATACAAAGATTTTGCTGTTTTATCCAAAAAAAATAAAAAAATGGACGACCATTTTTAACTAGTGACTATAGGTTATTTTTCGATTCACCTCTTGTGAATGGAACATTACTCTATAATCGGCTGAAGTGTTCGTATACCCATTTCGGAATAACTTCGAACAAATTCTATATCGTTTCATATATCTGAAGTTCATGTACATATGATTGAAGTTTAATGATTTTACTTGCACTTTAACCATTTTTATATGAAATTCATGCACATATGTAATTTCAAACACCGCATACCTTGATTTATTTTAAAGTGGATAGACAAAAAAAAAAAAAAAAAAATTGAGTATAGGTTAAATAACAGTATCCAAATAAGGAAGTGAAATTTTTACTCTATAATCTCAATCGAAGTTTTTAATTTTAATTTGTGAGTCAAAATAAACAAAAGGATTGGATCTCCCAAAACAGGAACGAGTTTTTCTCCAAAAATAATGTTTTTTTGCATCCTTGGATGGAATTTACACTACTAAATACATTTTTTTATTTTAAAGGAAAAAAAAAAAAAAAAAAAAAAAAAATTGAGTATAGGTTAAATAACAGTATCCAAATAAGGAAGTGAAATTTTTACTCTATAATCTCAATCGAAGTTTTTAATTTTAATTTGTGAGTCAAAATAAACAAAAGGATTGGATCTCCCAAAACAGGAACGAGTTTTTCTCCAAAAATAATGTTTTTTTGCATCCTTGGATGGAATTTACACTACTAAATAAATAAATAAATATTTTCCTATTGAAATTTCGCATAAAAAAATGCTCAGCTGTTAGTCGCATAGATATTTCAATTCAATCAATGAGAAAAGAAAAAATATTCAGTGATTTTTTTCAGTATCGCAAAAGAATATGTTTTCCACCATGTGTTTTTCCAATTAATGAGGTGGTTCGAAAGGACTGAAATGAGAAAATCATGTATTATAACACAAATTTTCATTAATTGATTTGGTGACAGTAATTATGATATTGGTATAGGTAAAACTATGTCAAATTGTCAATGCCATGCGCTACTTTGAATATAAATTAAATACATATATGGTGTGATTTTGTCTATATAAATATAAAGTAAATGCTAAGACAGCAAGTGCAAATATTTTAGGAGTTGATTTGATCTTCTAGAAAGTGGATGACAGATTTTGTTCTTCTAATCTTTTAATTTGAAGCTGCATTAACCAATTAAAAATTCTCTAAAGACAAAATATGTATAGTCTGACTTTGGAATTTGCAATTTGCAATTTAACAAATCCAAAATAATCCAATTTGGATCCTTTTACCAAGAAATTGTCTTTGATTTGATTAATTTTGTATATAAACCCCCAAAAAAAAAACATGTTGAATAGGAGAAGTGGAATCTTTTTTATTTGGAGAATCTCAATGAGAGAATAAAACTTTTGTAGTTCATTGTGAAAATAAAATAAAATAAAATACTTGTAAGTACCTTTTAACTTTAATAATTGTTTAGTATCAATTGATAGTACTTAGTAGTGTGCATTTTGTGCAATTTATTGCAAAAAATTAAGCTCAAATGGTATGATTCAAATCTTAATTACTTTTAATCTGGCATTTTTATTTTTATTTTTATTTTCACTCGGTACGAATGGAGAATGGTATTGTTAAGTTCAACCACTACTAGAAACAAAAAAATTTCTACGGCAAACCAGTAAAATAAAATTTCATTCATTTTCCATCGAACCATCTCAGCATGGGAAAATGCATGGTAGGAAACTTTTAAAAAAAATTATACGAAAATATTACTATTTTATGTTCTCACCGATTCAATCAAAATATATGTTTAAGGAATAGTAATCTTTTAATAGTGAATCAAACTGAATATTTTCGACATAGAATATAAATATAATAAATTCTAGATAATGTACTCATAAATTCAATTTTCAAATGTTTAAGGAATTCACAAATTTCAACCATAAATTCAGTCAAATTTCCAACCATCCACCTGAAATTAGGGATCAATTAGGAACACTTAAAAAAATAATGTTATTTAAAAAAAGGAATTATGAGTAGGAAATTATAAAATGGAGAATCGAACTAGCATTAATAAAATGAAAATTTAAGATGTGATCAATCAATTGAGCTATTAAAATTTTTCAAAATAACATATAATATAATTGTAACTTTTATATAAGATTTTTTTTCTTTAGACTTTTTTATAGGTGAAATAACCATCACCATCACTCTGCTAGTATGTTAACCAGCAAAAGTATTTTCAAGTGTGTGATGTTGATAGTCCAAAAATCAAAACCAACTCTTCTATACTTTGAACATATAATTTATTTATTTATTTTCAGTGTTTGACTTTTTTTTTTACAAAAAAAAAAAATAACTTTATGAATTAATAAGTTCACTAGATATAATTAGAGTTTGCCAAAACCACAAGTAACTCTGTACAATAAATTATTTTTCACGTAGCTGATTTTCCCCTCCGTGTTCATGCATCTCATGATTTTTCTTTATGGTTCGGTTAATTGGATTTTGGTATAAGAATTTTAGTGTTTCGATTAATTTGGATTTTTTTTCGGGCGAAGATTTCATATGATACTAATTTACACTTTTTTAGTGATTATTTAGATTTTGTCCTATGGTTAAAAGTTGTGTAAATATAATTTTAGAGAAATTGCTTTTTTGGATGATACTGAGCTCAAATTTAATATTTATTCATATATTACTCAATTGTCTTACAAATAAAATATTAAATTATCGTATAACATTTGTAGTAATTTGCAAATTTTAGATTGTGGTCTAACTTTTTTTTATAAGATTTTTTGTTTTGATAAAATAAATATATTTAGATTGTGATGTAAAAGGTTCATAAGTTACTGAAGAAATAAAAAGAAGCCTATTTACTAAATAATCGTTCCAAAAAAAATCCACAAAATTTTCACGAGAAGGGTCCCTACCGAAATTTTTATTCCCAGTATTCAAAATGATAGATTTAATTAATGATGAAAATATTTATTCATCTCACCACAACACTCAACCATCTTCTGATTTATATTATCAAAAAACTAACCAACCATCCATTTTTTATTTTTAAAATTTGTAAAAAGCAATATTGGCTAATTAGTAATTACGTAAGCTTTTTGTCTGGTAGCTTCGGCCTTTGGGTCAACTACTTTCGGTTCAACCAATCAGGATTATAGTAGAGTGATAAATATTCATTCATTCTTAAACAAAATTTTGAGTTTGAACCCTGAATATGAAATTGTCTTTGTTAGAAAATGTTTTACTCTCCAATGTGGGACGTTTTGACACAAATTCAAATTTAATTGGACTTCGATACGAATATTGAAATACTAAAAAAACACTTCTAGTTTATTTGTTTCTTTCTTAGTTTTTGTGAATAAGTCATCCTCCATAATCAGACGTCTTGAGTTTAAGTACTCCTGAATATGAAATTACCTTTGGTAAGAAGGACTTTACTCGTCTCGAGTTTAAGTACTCCTGAATATGAAATTACCTTTGGTAAGAAGGACTTTACTCGTCTCGAGTTTAAGTACTCCTGAATATGAAATTACCTTTGGTAAGAAGGACTTTACTCGTCTCGAGTTTAAGTACTCCTGAATATGAAATTACCTTTGGTAAGAAGGACTTTACTCGTCTCGAGTTTAAGTACTCCTGAATATGAAATTACCTTTGGTAAGAAGGACTTTACTCGTCTCGAGTTTAAGTACTCCTGAATATGAAATTACCTTTGGTAAGAAGGACTTTACTCGTCTCGAGTTTAAGTACTCCTGAATATGAAATTACCTTTGGTAAGAAGGACTTTACTCGTCTCGAGTTTAAGTACTCCTGAATATGAAATTACCTTTGGTAAGAAGGACTTTACTCGCCAATGTAAAACGCTCAAGCAAAAATTCAAATTTATTCAAACTTTAATACGAATATAATAACCACTTCAATTTGATTTGTTTCTTTCTTAGTTTTGTGTGAACAAGTCATCCTCCTTACGGCGGCGCATTCCCAATTTCCCATTTTTTATTTTTTGGTTTCCCACCCGGTATCTTGTACCCACATTGGAGCCCGACTAAATCTGCATCCGCGCCGGGAAGTTTCACATTGTGGGGTAAAACGCTCATGCCCCCTTCTTTGATGCACACGACTTTTTCACGAGTCTGCTTCCACAGTTAAAGGCGACTCCGTACCCAAGGAGATTCGAACCCGCGACCTCTTGGTTAAGAATGAAGGAGTGCTTACCACTCCACCACAACCATTGTTGGTAATTTCCCATTTAGTTATTAGCAACAAGGTTTTGCGCCTCTTATAAAAATATTAATTAGAAATTCAATTTGATTAATATATATTTTATTATTTTTTCATTCAGTTTTACTTGTTTACTTTACACTGTTTTAAGAAATAATTATAGTTTTACTTGTTTACTTTACACTGTCTTAAGAAATAATTATTGATATGAAAATTTTATCATATTTTTATTAAATTGATGTTTAGTATTAGATTTTGATTATTTTTTTTGGAGATTAAGTAATTAGTATTAAGGATAAAACATGGGAAAAAAAGCATTATTTTTTCTTGCTATGTTTAAACGTCACAAGTAAAAGTGAACATTTATTTTTGAAATAGTTGACAAGTAAAAGTAAACAACGAGAAAAAATATTTGATCTTTACCTATTTGTGTGTTATTTAATTCTAGAATAATTAATGTCAAGACAAAGGTAGAAAATAATAATTGATTCTCTCTTAATTTTTTAAATTGACAAATACTTTAGAACAATTATTTTTAGATGCTTTCTATTAATAATTTTCCCATATTACTTGTTAATTTATAAAATCAAGATAAAATTAATTTAAAAAATTCCATTTTATCCTTATGATTATTTCTTCTTTTGAAAGCGTAAAACAAGTTTGTAATATTCCAAAAAAGAAATATTCAAATTAGTAAAATTAATATTCTTATTTATAATTTCTTTAAAAGATTGAGGGAGTAATATTTCAGAAACATGTCAGGTACTACTTACTATATATGTTTTTTCTAGCTAGATCAATATGTACCTACTTTTTTAATATTTCATATGTCACAAACTATGACTTATATGGCTCTTTTGTTTTAACTTCTCTTTCTATTAGTGGGTTGGATTAACAAAAGAAAACGCGTAGGTTTATTGAAAATCAAGAGCTTAATTGACTATGTTTATTAAAAATCATGAGCTTAATTAATTTATTTATTTTGTGACAATCATCATGAGATTAATTGACTATATCCATTTTCAGCCAACAACTTTCCATTTAAGTAGTAATAGAGGATTAAGTAGTAATGAAAGTCTTCTTAAACTGGAGAATTCTAGTGGATCTTCAAATGTGAATTCCAAGAGCATTTACTCTAATGATCTTTCTAGACCTTTCAAAATAAATTTTAAAAAATAAAAATTAGTGAATTGTCTTTTCATATTTAATATCAATTCAAAGTTCCCAACATAACAACCAAATGGGTGATGACCAATTATTTTATTTATAACAGTAATATTGTTGGTTTAATTTACACATATCTTGATTATTTAGATCGTATCTACGACCTCTTATTAGCATAGTCAAGGGTGAAGGCATAAAAGTATAAGGGGATTTATGCCTTTTCATATATAATTTTTTTTTAACATACATAGAAATTTTGAATTTCTTTGGATGAATTTCTAACTCGGACGCTGAGCATAACTACTACATAATTTTGTCCATTGATGCTTCCGCATATAAGAAATAATCACCTATTATTATTTTTATCTACGCTAATATTTGAACTCTGATCTCCAAGGGCGAAGTCACACTTGCCCGAGCCTCCAAGAGGAATCAATTTACTTTTCTCTTGAATGTCCTTAAGAATATGTATAGATATCTTTTTATATTTTGATTTTCATTAATGAAAAACGTAATTCTATCATTACTGATCTCTCGTGATTTTCATCCGCTTCATATTCATTGATGATGACCTATATTGGGCAGGTTTTGGTCTACTAGGATGATTCATGATTAAACAATTAGCAAAAGTAAAGCAAGAAGCTGTTTGAAATGGAAGACAAAATCAGTAGTATAGTTCAAGCTTCCACCAACATTGACTAATTGTTCTATATTTTGAAATTTATATTACACCCCCACCCCCCACCCCACCTCGCACACACACCCAAACAACATATGGATAATACGTGGCAAAAGAATTCCACAAGCAATTCAAATTTATGTCAACCATTCCCTCTTGTCAATTCAATTTGCTTTAAAGCATTATGCCATATACACTGTCCTATCATATTGATTCCTCCTGCAGATTCTTCTTGGATAAGTTATAATATGTTCAAAAAAGCAAGTACAAGATTTGTATAATCTGAAACTAGACCAAAACTATGGAGAAAAATAAAAGAATTTTCGACCAATAAGATCGAGTCTATTTGAGGTATCAGGTTGTGTGATAGACACACCTAGGAATATATGTACAATGAGCAGAATATTCTGTTACAAATATCCTAAGATTTTTACTTTTGAAGGGAAAAAAGGGGCAACTTTATTGGCACCTTTACAATCCCCTGAGCAACAAACATGTTAATGAGCAAAACTAGTTTGAACTTTTCTAAGTGTATTGTTTTGTATGGATAAGAGCACAAAAGTTTTCGTTTTTATCTTTGGGGGTAAATTAGAGAACCAAAGGGTTGAATCTCAATGGATCGTTGCAGTAAGGCCACTTTGTCACTTACAATATCCCAACACAAAAGGCTTCCTTTATACAGTTGATTTACACGGATGATCTCCATATCCTACCTTCAAATGATATGATGATGATTGAAACATCATCGTGGTACTTCCTACGATCTCCTTGTGGTATATCAAGCAACTCGTGGAAGTCCATGCCTGTGAAATCGTAGGACAAAAGTCATTTAGTTCGATTTCTATGAAAAATTGTAGTACTTAGAATTCTCATAAGTAGAGATATTTACCAGCTTTCTTTGCAGCTCTAAATAACACTTCTTCAACGAGATGTTGCGCGGGATCTCCCTCGGGGAATATAGACATGAAAGTCTCAACTTCAGAGACTGCTTCTTCATTTGTGAAGTATTGATAAAGTCCATCAGATGATAAGATCAGAAATCTGTCTCTTGGACCAAGTCTATGGTGGTATAATGATGGTATACAATTAATATACGGTGAATTTCCAACGTAGTCTATTCTGAAAACACCTAGAAGTCCATTGTTCCATTTAGGCTGTAATATCACACAAACAGAAATGACATTAACACGAAAACTTGTTAAATTGAACGAGTTTAAAGAAGTTCGATTGAAGAGAATGCTAGGCATTTGTTATGACTTATGATCATAGACACGAAAAGTGTATTGTTAACGTTGAGAATACCTGTTTAAGAAAGCCTGCACCAAAAGCTCGAGTGACGTTCAAAGAACCTTTCACTCTATTATTTTTAATAGCAGACGTATCACTAGGATGTTCACTTCTAATCCTAAGAACTTCCTGCAACAATTTACCAGACAAACATGAGTATTAGTCTATGAAACACCAAAATATCGAATTTTTTGGACTAAAAGTGGATGTACCTCTTTAACAGATGTGCTATGGTCCATAGTGAGTTGACAAGAACTAAGATTGTGTTTTCTGTCTGATACAACTCTGTAGAGTGTATCAATGCTATTTCGACTCCCCTCATTTATCAGTCCCAAGTTACCAATGGAACGATCGGGTTCAGGATTTTGAGCCAAAACTGCTCTGCTATCTCCAACATTCATCAAGTAAACATCATTGCCTTTCATCAACATCACTAAAACACATGATCCCATTAAGGCTAACTCGGGATTTTCATTCACCATCGAGTCCGTTATCTCCAAATATGATTCCTCAGCTCTCCTCAACGCCTCAGATAACGCATTCAACACATCTAAATGATCAATACCTGCAATCTTTGATTGATCAAATTCTTGATTTTGAACAATAACTGTCTCGTTACACATGAGATTTTCGGAGGATTCTAACTTGTCATTCCATAGCAATCCCTTGAGTTCTTTGAATACATTCGAATAAAGATTTTTCAATAAAAAATCAGTAGCATCAGGTCCATTAAAACCATCATAAATCCCAACAAATACCCATCCATATTCCTCAGAAATCACTACATGTACTCTGTCTTCCCCTGCTTTTCCCTGAGCCCATTGCACATTTCGACTTCGAAATGATCCATTATTCTCATCATCTTCATACAAACTGTTCAAAGATCCATTATTCTTCTTCTTCTCAACCAAATTCATTGACAAAACTTTCTTTAAATTCCTAACTATATCCCATTTACTAGACTCAGGTTTGTACCTCTGTGGCTGCTGATCATACTGATTCTCCAACGGGCCAGAAGTAAAACTCCGCTCCATTGGGCCGGAAAGGAATCCCCTCTCGATCGGGCCCGAGCCCGAGTTAGATACTCGGGGAATCGGGCCCGAACATATAGAGTGGATTGATCTCCGGGGAATTGGCTGAAGAGGAAAAGAAGAAAACCACTGAGAGCTCTCAAAAGCCGACGACTTCTCAATGTAAGTATTGGAAACGTCGACGAGGGCGGTGGACAGCGGCGTAGTAGAGGTGTTGGCGGAGATAGAAGCACCGGAAATAGTACGAAACGCCGTCGTTTGGCTGGTGCTGCTGCTGTTACTGGAGATAGTGGTAGTGGCGGAAGAAGAAGAATCTTCTAGAAAATGTTGATTCTTAGATGATGAATCATGCAATATATAACAAAATGAATGGCCTAATCCTTTATCAAGACTATCAATTAAGTCTATGCCAATATCATGGCGTCTTTTGGATATTTCTCCAACATCTCCTGCAAAACAAAACTTCAATTTTCCAATACCGTTTCCCATTTTCAAACAATTCTTCGAATTTCGATTTTGCAGTAACTAGTTGTTCGTGCTTAACATGTTGTCAAGCACATAATAATAAAGATATTTCAAACTGAAACAAAAACTATGCCTTCAAGGAAATGGATGTAAACAATTTCTTTTATGGAGAAATAGTATTTGAAAGTGAATAATTAGGAAGAGAATAAAGCTGCTGCCATGAGAGAAGAAGTGAGGAATATCAAGATTGAAATTTGAAAGTTTATAATTGGTACTGTGGGGTTTAGCATTTAAATTCACAAGAAGAAGAGGAAAAAGTGGAGAGAGAAAAAAAGAAAAAAAAAAAGAGCCAAAAAAAGCATAGAGGAGTTGACTTTAGATACATGAAAAAGTAAGAATATTAGTTATTGCACTTATTACTCCCTTCGCTCCAATTTATGTAATAGTAGATCGTTTGGTAGGATTAGAGGGTGTTTATAGATCGAATTGGATTGGTCATTCATCAAAATTAAAACATACGGTAGGGTGATAAAAAATATACAATTTTGAAATATTATTTTTAAAAATTTTCTACTTTCATAAATAAAGTAATAAACTTTATCAATGAAATGTATACTATAAGATATTTATAAATATTTATAAATATATTTTGTATATATAATTAGAAAAGTATATATATAATTTGTCGGTTTGATTATTTTTTCGAATTTGTTGAACAAAAGTAAAATTAAACTAAATAATATTGGTAATTTAAAACGTAAACTCAAACAAAATCGATTTATTTTATTGATTTAGTTTAATTTTTCAATTTGGATCGATTTCTATCCAAACTATGAATATCCATAGATAAGATGTATTAGATACGATATTGTTTTAACCTTTTATTTGATAGAATTTTCAGTTTATGTATGACTACATACATAACATATCATGATATTACCCTTACTCATACAATTGTGAAAAACATTAGTAGATGGTAATTTGACTAACTTATTCTTATTTATTACTTCTATCAAGTTGATATTTTATTCTTTTGCATAACATTAATATATCTACATATTTATGACTAAGGATGAAAGTTGAAATAAATAACTAATTACTCTATGTCTTAATCTTCTAAAATGAAAAATATTGTGAAGTAAGGATGTCACGTATTTAGAAATGGAGAAAATATACAATAAGCATGATTAAAGATAGAATTGTCTTTAATGCTCTAAATCAAACCGTGATAAAATATATTTTCAACATTACTAATAAACCTTATTCAACACTAGTTTTATACGCTCTACTAAATGATTCTATATATAATTGAGCACAAAATATTTTTAAAATAACATTGTGGTTATAATTCTCAAGTTAAATAAATAATGAAAATTTTAAAATTAAATTATTTATAAATATCCCTTAGGAAAAAAATACACTCTTATATTCGATGCTTCTTTGGGTGGATAGTTCACTATTTTTGTTACTTTCATTTTCATAAATGTTTTATTTAATTTTTATATGGTTTCATGGGGAAGGTGTAGGAGAAATTAAATGCGTTGACATTGATTTATTTATTTGTAGCATCTCTTTAATATTTGTGCTGTGGTTTTTTTAATAGCTTAAGGCTAAGGTAAGCTAAAGCGTGTGGTGTTTGAATAAAATAGTCCTAATGATTTAAAAGTCAAAAGGGCCAACTTGAGAATATAAAAATAAAAATGGGGCCAAATTAATTGAAAAGAAAAATATAATTATATGCCAACTGGGAAATAATATTGGATGCCACGTTTACAGGACACATTAATGCCAGCTGGCTAGCTTCTAAATTGGCTTTGTCGATTTTAGTTATAGACTTTTTATAGCTTGACATAGATTTCCACCCTTTATCATCAACGTAATAATGCTGTTTTTTTTTTTTACCTTTTATTACAAGTTTCTAATATTTTCTTTTGTCGGAATCTTACTAGCTTAATTAGTAGATTATCTCAACTTTTATCTTATTTATAAAGGTTCAATTCTTAATTGGGTAATCATTTCTTCCTTTTTTTCGTTCCTTATCCCTTACGTAATAACTTTTTGAAAATAATAATATTTTGTTCGCCTTATTTTATATATTATTTGATTGTATATCGAATATAAAAAATTATTTCCTCCATCTGAATTTATGTGGCATGTTTTTGAACTTCGAAAGTCAAACGAGTATTTCCTTGACTACCGTCTTTTCACAATATTTTAAATTAATAATTATTATGGGTTATAATAATTTTTACTTCGTTTGAATATGTAAATTTTATTTTTAACAAAATTTAAAAATTCATATCTGAATTCATAGTTAAATTAAAAGGTTTTGACTTTTGAAAGTGCAAAAAATGTCACGTAAATTAGAATAGGTAAATTAGTTTAATTTATGTATATTAGTGATATTGTAAAAACATAACATTAATATTAAAAGTCGAATTGTTTTAAAAAATTAAAATTCTTGAAAATAATAGAAGTTGTATTAGCACTTTTGGCTTCTTAATTATTGCTAAATTTCAATTTTAGTCCCCGTAATATTTAATTAAACATATTTAACTTTTAATTGATTGAGATATGTATTCTTAATTTCTTTCCTCGTGAATATTTATTTGTCATAATTATTGAGAACTCCTCTACTTAATTACTTAAGTTTGTATTGTTATTTTATATTTGACGATAAAGGAATCAAAACATATATTTCAAGTAATTGAAAATTAAATACTTCCTCTGTACAATAATATTTTTTTACTATTAACTTTGCACAGTTCTTACGAAATTATAAATATAAGAGTATTTTTATTATATCACTCTTTAAATATAATAAACACAATTTCTTAAAAAATGCAATAGGAAAATATCTATAATTAATGATATGGGTAAATTAGAAACTAAATGTAAAATTAATATTATACATTAATTTCATACAATAAACAAATATTGTTGGGCATCCAAAAATAGTATAATGGACGTATGTTTTATCAAATATTATGAGGACTATAATAAAAAGTTATCTTGAAAAATCAAAAATGTTTTATCATATAAATTTCGCATGTTTCAAAATAAAGAAGATATCATAAAAGTTGGAAGGAGCAGTTATTACCCCTAATTTACTCCTTCCTCCGTCTGTCACGATCTGAGCCTACACCCTGGACGTGGCCGACACTCGAGAACTATTGCTGGTCCCCAAGCGAACCCTCATCCTGGCTGACTACAAGCGGAAGACTAACTCAATCATACAAAAGCTTAAAAATTGAATAAAAATAATATATTCAACTCGCCATAAAAGAGGCAACTTAAGTCTTTAAAACATTTAACAAAATAAATGAACAGACTTCTGAAACTCTATTGTCTATCTATGAAGCCTCTAACTGACAAAGATGGAAGTTGGGACAAGACCCATGACATCCTAACAACCGATATAACTGAAAGTACAAGTGGAACCCTCCGGAAGCAAGGAGGCTCACTATAGCTAACTCGAACTGCATGCGGTATCAACGAAGCACATCTTGAGTACATGTATATGCATCATGAAACGATGCAGGACAAATGGCTTAGTATATGGAATGTACGAGAATGTAAGGGGAATTCTAAAGCATAAACATAAGTTTGAACTGGTGGAATAGAAATATACTTACCTCTTCTCAACTCACTCAACTCAAAGAAACATAGTTCAATTCAACTCAGAGAAAATAGGGATCAATTCAATGATAAGATATTCAACTCAGTGAAATAAGGCTCGACTCGATAATAAGACACTTGACTCTGGGTACTCAAATTTGGATACTCAACTCTGGATATTCAACTCAATATAAAGCAACAATACATATGCAATATATAGAAAGCTTTTAAAACAGTAGAAAACAACTCAATGTATTGAAAAATGCAATAGTAACTCAGTTTGTATGCAATGATACAAGATAAAATTTTCTTGTATATGAAAATAAAAAGTAAACTCTGTGTATATAAGAATACAAAATATCACTGTGGGAGTTTCTCTAACTGACAACCATCACTATGAGCTATGTGATGATACAAAGTCTTGTCGCACGCTGTCAGGGCTGTCCTATACTTTGTCGGGGTATAGAACCTACTCACTAGGTGGATCCACTAGTCTATGCTAAAAGCATTAAGGAATCATCTAAAAGGTATGACCATTTTCTACCCATGTTGGCTACACGGTTTATGGAGAC
>NW_006239032.1:1431191-1458079 GCF_000226075.1 Solanum tuberosum | reverse complement strand
GCTCATATGTTTAAAAACATAACTCTTATTGTGGTTTGAGATTATTACTCAAAAACTAGCTCAAAAACTCTTTTGGAAATCGGTATTTCCTCTCTTGTTTAAATGTGAAAACATTTACTATTTGGAATACTTAGTTCCCCTATATCATTCTAAAGAAAATGAACTCAACTCTGTTCTTTCTCAAAAACATTTCAAAATCATATTATAATATGATCATTGATGACTCAAGAAGTCATATTGCATAAACATTGATGATATATCTAGATACCATACTGCTCATACATTGATGACATACTCGATTGTCATACTAATCATGTTTTAGAAAACTCCTTTCTCAAAACTCATCTTTACTTTCTCAAAACTCAGTTTAAGAACTCAAGTGTTGGCTTTAAAAAGCTTTTTTAACATTTATAACTCAAATCATTGGGTTCATGTGGAATTATGAACATGAACGACTTAACTCAGGAATTTTAATAGAAATAAAGAACCTCAGTACTTAGAACTCAGGACTCAATGATACTACTCATCTCTAGACTACTCGACTCATAGGGTTCATGCAGAATTATGGACATGAACAACTCAACTCAAGGGTTTCATGGGTAACATGTAGTAGTCCCATAAGTAGGAATATAATCTCAAAAGGATTCGGAACTCAATGCTCAAAGACTTAGAACTCGAAGAAGCTACTCCTCTCGAAGACCTTCAATGTATGGAGTTCATGAGGAATTTATGAGCATGAACGACTAGACTCAAGGGTCTAAACAACATTATGGAGCTCATGCATGCGACTCTTCTCATTCTCATACTTACTTCCTCAAAACTTAGTTCAAATCGATAGTTGATCTCAAATGATTCACAATTGAATTCAAAGACTTTCTTGAACTCTACTCTTAACTCTCTCTTGAATTTGAATTATGAATTCAAGAGTTATGGTTCATGATACGAAGAATAGGGCTGGGAGTTCGGTCGGTTCGGTTCGGTTTGTAAATTTTAGTTCAGTTTTTTAGTTTTTGATTTGGCAAAAATATGAAACCAAACCAGATTGAAATAAATTCCGTTCGATTCGGTTCGGTTATTACAATTTCGATTCAGTTTATTTCGATTTGATTTTTTATTTAACCAAATTTAATTAATGTGGGCTGTGGCATCTGGATAATTTTCTGCTGGCTTGATTATAAACTGATCAAAATATGATTTTCTTAGCCTTAATTTGTTTCACCAAGTCGCAACTCTCAACCATTCAAGTTGTTTCTTGGCAGTTAAACAAGCTGGAGAGCAAGATAACCTTCTTTCATGACATGGATAATGTGGTTATGAGGGTCAGAGAACTATTGGAGAGGTCAAAACAGAGGATTTTCCTTGAGCAAGTCAAATACTTCTCCTTGGCCACTACTGCACTAGTAAAAGACAGTTTGTTGGGTATGACCGTATGAGTCTCTTAAAACTGCAGGGATTCAAAAAAACTCCAATATTACATCAATGTCATTAGCAAAAGAAGCATTACACTGAAAATTTTAAATTTTGGATACATTTATTTTAGGTTCTTACATTTCTTTTTCAAAATAACTTCTCATGGACAGTGAGCACTGACCTTCGACTTTCGAGTCACGAGCACGAGAGATGAGAGTTGAGAGACGAGCTCGGAGCTGCGGCGTACGTAAGTCGTAACTGAGACGAGATTTTAGTCTGTGTTAGGGAAATCAATTTAGAGATTTCTGAATTCTTATTGAAATTTGGGTTGGGAATGGGCTGAGATCAGTATTTTAATTAAGGTTGTGGGCTATCAACTATGGGTCGGCTGCGCAATGAGCATGGGCTGAGATTAAATGAAGGGGGTAAAGAATATATATATATATATATAATTTTGGTTATTTCGGTTAATCAATTTTTTAAAGCTAAAAACTGAAAACTGAATCGAAAAACTGAAATATTGAAAATCGAAATCGAAACCGATCGAAATAACCGAAAAAACAAAACCGAAATTTAAAAAAAAATGGGTCGGTCGGTTTTTTTAGTTTAAACCATATTATGCCCAGCCCTAACGAAGAATCTCGTGATGATAAAGTAGACTCATGAATACATACTCCTCATTCTCACACTCACTTGCTCGAGTTTTGAAACAAGTTATTGGAAATTGTAGAAGACTCCTCAAAAAGACTCGAAGGGACTTTCTCAAAATGTTTGAAAGAATTCTCAACACTTAACTTTTAACTCTACCTTGAATTTGAATTATGAATTCAAGGTTATGATTCATGTTATGAATGATTTCTAGGTGTTTAGAAG
Organism: Solanum tuberosum; assembly: GCF_000226075.1. Taxonomy (NCBI): domain Eukaryota; kingdom Viridiplantae; phylum Streptophyta; class Magnoliopsida; order Solanales; family Solanaceae; genus Solanum; species Solanum tuberosum. The sequence continues at coordinate 1,455,796 of NW_006239032.1, read as the reverse complement.
TAGTTTAAAATGTTTAAAAATCGATAAGGATTGAAGTAACCCTTTTAAAGAACTCAGACGAGCAAAAGGATGGAGAAGGGGTGGAGGCAGGCAACCCTGTCTCACTGAGTGGCGCAGGGGGCCAGCCCTTGAACTACAAAGGTGTGGTTGGGGCACACTGTCTAGCGCAGGGAGCCAGGCCCCAACCCAAAAAACCCCGACGACTTTCTTTGCTCATTTTCTCACCCTAACTCGCAAGAATCGAATGGTTTCTTTCCCAATCACTTGGATTCGATTACTCAACATAAGTACACTCTAATCTACTCAATACAACCCTCAAAACACTCACTTTGATCTCAAGAATTCATCAAAACCCCAACAAAACAAGATTTAGCATGAAACTTCAAGAACTCAAGAACTTAAATTTATCAATATTTATGGACGAATTCGAATATGAAAGTCATGTTTGGCATGTGGGTGAACGAAACCAACACTATGGAAACTTACATACCTCTTAGGGATCAAACCCAGGGCATAAATTCGCAACAACTCTCAAGAATCTCGACGAACGCCTTGATCTTTTCCCTTTTTCTCCTCTTTCCTCTTCTTTTCTCTTCTTGAACTCTCAACTAAAACCCTAGGCATATATTAGGATTATAAAACTGAACCTAATCCATTTGGACCCCTAAAACCCTACTAAAACAGAATTAAATCTGATTGGGTAAGGAAAAGACCAAAATACCCCTCACTATTTTCGGGTAACTTTTCTTAATTGGACAGGCTGACTTAAAAATGGCATATCTCACTCATATGAGCTTGAAAATTAGAAAACTCGGTGGCGTTGGAAGGATAATTCAAATACCTTTCATTTGATATCTTATGGGCCACCTAACTCATCATGTACTGAAGGTTATGACCATTTGAAGTTGACTCAAAACTTAGAAGAACTGAGGAATAACTTGAATGAACACTCTTTAGTTCTTTTTGGAACTCAAGGTGTTACATCTAGTGACCTTAACACTTAATAAAAATTTAAATTCCTTGGTAAAAACTTTCTCACTACAAAGGATGGTTTACGTTTTAACTCAAAAACAATTCGGGGTGTTATAATATCTCCCCCTTGGGATCATTCGTCCTCGAATGACAACTAGACTGGGTATGAAATGGGGTTACTCTTACTAAGGTCTGAGTCTAATGGTATGCTCTTACTATATTCAAGCTTAGTACTCTAACAACTCCATGGACTCCTACTAAACATATTTTTAAGAAGTTCTCATTCTCTCATCATCTCTGCCATACCAATTAGGTTTCCCACATCACTACTCGGAACCAACTAAGGGCTCTCATTTGACTATTTCTCATAGTAAAACCTCATCCTCCTCTTCATTTATAACCTTAGACGGAAATATCATACCATCATTATCATGATAGGATCTTTAACCCTCTCTTTCTACCATCACTCCATTACTAAATAAACCTCCGAAAAGATATCTCTCATACTATTTGGAACTCATTACTATCTTATTCTCGAACACATGACTTGATTTCTCATCTCGTCATCTCCCCCTTAGGTCTAAAGGTGACACTTGAAAGTTATGGACCTATTCCATCATCTCTAAGTTGGTGTACAATACCTTTTTACAACTTAAGTACTATTTTTCCACTTATAATACCTCATTACTTAATCAGTTCTATAACCTTCTAAACATCATGACTCTCTCAAACAAATCATAAGCCTAGTTTAGATTTATCACTTCATGAATACTCTGCTCTTCTATTCAACACCTACACTTAGTCTCCTCTAACATGATGTCACATCGACATCAACTCTATTATGATTAAAAGTATACTCTATCTCATGCAGACTAGTGACTATTCCTCTTCATTCTATCGATAACTCTCTACAATATTGTTATTCCTTATTTGACTCATAAAGGAAATCATTATTTATAATTGACTGGGTGCATGATTGAAATAACATATCTGCCCCATCACTATCTCTCTTCCTTAGATTACCGAACCTCTGCATACTATTCTCTTAACTTAAGAGGCACTATTTACTACTATTGCTCATAATCTCGACATTCATACTATCTTTTAGGGTGAAAATATGATGTTTGCGTAATCAAGACATAACTTCCAATTCAAGTGTCTATGATCGTACAATAGTAATATAACCCAACCGAATGGGTTGGGGTCTAGTCCCAAGAGAGCGGTTTCTGAGAATTAAGAGTTAAGCGCGAATATGCTAGAGTTAACTTTAGATAAAAACATTATCGAGTAAAAATATAATAAATTAAGGGGTTGACACGAATGTCAACTATCAATTGGGGGTTTGTATTCAATTAATGAACAAAAACAGTAAAAATAAGAAGATGTGAATTAGGGAGACGGGATTCTTGGGATGTGATAGTAATATGGGATAAACTACACAATCAGGTAAATGCTATTGATAGTCAATTGCTGAACATTTGTAACTAGGCTAGACTTTAGTGGGGGTAAATTCTCTCTCGAGCAACTTACCCCTAATCAACTCGGTTTCTCTCGAACACCGAGTTGCCATTTTTAAGTACAGCCTCCGCCTTAGCCCATTCACTCTCCTAAGCTGAATGTGTGGGAAAAGGCCTAGGACTCACTCTTTCGAGCTGAACCCACGATGACTCAATAACCACCGGCTATCGATTTAGTAGTCTTAGTTTTAAAACCTCTCTCTCGAGCAAGCCAAAAACACTAAGATGAAATCGTATTTGCAACTACAATCCCATTAAGTTCCAACACAACTACTAAACAAAATCACATTTAAATGGCAAATAGACTAACAATAAGCAATACCCAACAGAAAATTTAAATCATATTCACAAAATCACACCCCAAATATTGGGGTTTTAGCATAGAGAAAAGGAAGAAAATGATACCAAATTGAAGTAACATCAACTGGGTATGATTTATATTCACTTCTAACGAGTTTAGGATGAAGAATCTTCAACACCCACTTCCAATTTCTTGGAATTGGAAGTCTTCAAATCATCAAAAGCTAAGCAAAAAATGTTCTCTACTTGAAAACTTAGAAAATAAAATGTTGTCTCTGAAATTTCCTACTAAAATAAAAATTCAAACCAGTATTTATAGTTGTCAAAAAAATGTGTTGCGAAGGATCACTCGGCGCAATAAATCGGGATCGCCGATGGACTCGGCGATCCGCTCTTTGGTCTGCTTCATCGCCTTTCAGCTTTTGCCTTCAGCATCTTCGCGTTCTGGATCATTGGGCGATATAGTACTGCTTTGCGGAACTGTTCGGCGACGCGCTGACTGCTCTCTTTTATCGCCAACTTGATATTTTCCTTCAGGGCTCAGTACACTGGAACTTTGGGTGAGGTTAAGGCCATTCGGCGATTCACCTAATGCATTAGGCGATCCTCAGGCCCTCTTTTCTTCGTCTTTTCATCCGTTTTGTTCCTTTTCTCCAAGTAGTATCCATGCTTTAAATACCTGAAACTTAAGGATTTACATCAGTTATTGAGACAAAATATGCATTTGAGAACACTAATTCTATTAAAATGAAACCCTAAATGAGTCCAACTTGTGGATTCATTAACACCCCCAACTTAAACTTTTGCTTGTACTCAAGTAAAACTCAAGTTCGGCAGTTCAAAAAAGATGTCTCGAACAGTGCTACACAAAACTCAATCATGAATGTACACACAAGACTCAATTTACTCATGCGAAGATCAAATGTGTACTCAAAGTTTCAAGTTGTGACACACCATTATCAAAGAATCTCAAGCTCACCATACCTGCTTCAAATGCAAGTTCAAGTTCAACTAAAGTGTTCAAATGCCCTCTCACAAAGAATGATTCCATATTCACACACAATGGTTCAACAATTTAAAGTTTCAAAATCAAATGCAACACTCACAAAGATGAAAATAACGCATGACTTCACCCATAGGTTTATCCGTATTTTCCAATCGACACTTGCTTCAGCTCACTCAAGATCAAAAAGGTCTTTTCAAGGCTTGTAATGAGGCTGAGTGCAAAGGTATGACTTTCAATCTCATGAAATGTGGTGCTCACAACACTTCATTTCCTCTTCTTTCATCATTTTCTTTAGTGCTCATAAGTCATCCCATTATTCACTTTCCATGGATTGTTCGGAAACCCCATTTCTTTTGTACTTTATTCCATGACTTTTTCTTTTTCATTCTATTCTTTTCTCTTCTCTTTCTTTATTTTTGTATGGAAAGGTTCCATTTTTCTCAAAACCATGCGTTAAATGAGACTTTTCTTGCACTTCTTGACTTGCCTTATCTTTTCACCACACCCCCAACTTAGGCTTTTGGTCTAAGTTGGATATTCAATCTACCACAAATCAAGAGGATTATAGGTAGTGGATTAAGGAAGGTCATGTTTTCATCAAGTTTCTTCCAAAGAAAGGTAAGGTTCAAGGGGTGTTCAAAAGAGGTTCACACACTCACAAGGTAGAACACAAAAGAGGTATATGTCAAATTGGCTCACACTCTTCAAAGTTGCCTAAGATCATATCAAGAGATAACCTTACTTAGTCGACCGGACCAACGGGGAAAATTCTAGGTGTTATCATGCATGGTTCACAGTAAGCTCATCATACAAGGCATTAAAATGGTCAAACAAGACTCCACACTTTCGCTAGTGTGCAATGATCATCATAAGAGACTCGATTTGATAATTGGCTAGTCACAACGAGATGCAAAGAGTTCGCATATTGTCTATGAAACTTCATTTGGCCTCATCGTAGCCGTACATTCATGTTTGTTTGATTATGAGCACTATTCAAATCATCGGTATTGATCAAAACTGATACTCAATTTGCAAAAGAACAGCCACATTCAACACATAAAAGAGGTGACAATTTTTTTTTGAAAGGGTAAAAAATCATTTACAATAAAAAGCAAGGAGCCATAAGCTCAAACCTTCCACAAATTACAATGTATAATACGAATTAAGCTCAAAGCCGAATATATAAACAAAACTAATATGCACAAAAGTGGGGCCTCACCCCACCACAAACAAAAATCATTTGTCCTCAAATGCGAACAAAAATTCTGAAAATGAAAAAAAGTAAAACAGAGAGGGAGGTAAAGAGGGGATCCTATCTACGCAGTCGCTCCTTCTGTCTAGGCATCAGTACCCGGTGCATCTGTCTGGTTTCGGGTCTCAGTACTCGGGATCACCTCAAGAGGAATGACAGCGCCAGATCCACTAAGGGCGGTCACTTGCGAGTCCTCCAGAAAGACATGCACAGCTGCACAGAATCCTCGAGACCATGATGGAACATTAGGATCTCTGATAGTGGTCTTTCTCGTAGAAGTGGACCTCTTGCATTTGCCTTTCCCACCCGTTGTGGGATCTTTCGTAGCTTTTCCTCTGGATATAGCTTCATCTTCAGTTATCGTAATCCATTAGTCTTCTCTTGGGCTGGTATTATTCTTTCAGTAGCTTTTGATCTAGTCATATCTACAAAACCTCGAGGAGAAGTTAGGAAATATCCAAACGAACACACAGAGAATTAGGCACAGACAGACTCGCCGAAATAATTGGCTGGTTGCTGAATTGCTTCGGTGAACTGGGTTAGCCTGCCAAAATTTATAGTGTAAGAATGGTTTTGTGGTGCAGACAAAGGGTGATCAAGAAGACTTTCGGCTAGTCACCGAGTTCTTTCGGCAACTTCAGGCTTTTCGCTGAAAATTACAGACTCCAACAACACATTTAGCGAGAAATTAAAGGCGAGATGGGGACATTAGGCGAACTGCCGAGTGGTTCGGCTAGCTATGCCGCCCCGCCACTAGCAGAAGCTAAGCGCTTGAAAAGCGCGCTAAGAAAGGTTGCTTCTGTCGCCCTTTCTGTGCAACAATCCACCAGTAGCAGAAGACCCAACTCGCTAAACAGCCCAACGTGCCTATTTTCAACCCAAGTTCTCGAATTTAACCTTGCAACCCCCGAAAACAAAATCAAAGCATGCACTAGTTAAATTAAAGTACACCCCATGATACTTAAGCATAAACCCACAAATTTTACTTCATTTTAAGCACAAGACTACGGGATTTCAACAATCAAAACATTACGGGCAAGATTATCAAATTAAATCAGGTATTCAAACATACTAATTTTATCAGAGAGACCCAGCACACGACAACACAATAAGATCATTGCAAATGAGTACAATTTCGATAAAATAATCTCGGAGTTTAGAAAACCAACCTTTGATGCCGATTAATAAAGATTGAGATGCTAGGCGGTAAAGTAATCCACAGTCTAAGCACCAATCAATGACTAAAATACTCTAAAAATTCAACAAATATAGAAACTAGAGTGCAGGTGTGAATTTAGGAAGATAAAAAGTGAGGGAAAGTGAGTGAATTTGAAACTTTCAAACCTTTGGCTTGAAACACCGTCCAGTTCACGCCCATTCGGCGACATTAGTCGTGCTCGCCGAGTGTTCACTTACCTCACCGAGTTTTACACGCCCTCCAGTTAATGTGGGGTCCAAACGGTGGTCTACGTCGAGTTCGTCGACCAGGTTGGCGACTCGCCAATAATTACCTGTGCTCGGCGAGTTTTACAAAATCCACTTTGAAGATGTCTTGAGTTAAACAGCGGTTTAGATCGGACACACCGGCCTATTAGGCGATGCGTCGACTGGACCTTGTAGCTCGCCAACCTACAATTTTCAAACACTCTCCACACTTTAACCTGTAAAATTAACACACCACTATTTCTAAGACAAAAATAAAGCAATAAAGGGTTTTGGGTTGCCTTTCAAGCGCCTTAGTTAACATCGTGGCACGGCGCAAGTCAACACCTAAACTCCACTTTTGGGGTTAGCCATAGCATCACTTGGCAACCCCTTGTTTTGCTGCGGGTAGAGCTGAGGCATCACATGCATGACCCATAAGGTTCTCGGGCAGCTAGATCGATCTGGAATGAGAACCAATCATTTGTTTCATCACTTCGATGTCCTCCTTCATCTCTTCCAGCACCATATCATGCTCATTCACCTTGTGGAGAATGATCGAGAGCATCCCTTTGACACGTTTACCCTCATTGTTCTTAGGCCTTTTTCTCTCATGAAGAGGGATGTATTTGTCCTTCCTTTTGCATTGGACTTCAATCTCCGCTATTTTTTAGCCAACTCATCCACCTGAGTCATCAGTTCGGCCAACATGAAATCCTTCTTTACTTCTTGATTTGTTTTAGCCATGTTGGACTGCTATCACATAGGGTTGTTGTGTAATACCACCCGGAATGAGTTGGTCAGCCAATACCTTGTTTCTGGGACCAAGACTTCTGTAAAAGCAATCCAGGAGGACCATATCAGGAATTTTATGAGTTGGGCATCGAACTTGTAGTTCTTTAAACCTTGCCCAAGCCTCATGAATCTGTTCACCTTCCAATTGTTTGAAGGTTAGAATGTGATCCCTGAACATCATTACTTCTAATGGAGGGAACTCCATTTGATCGTGAGTTCTGCTTAATAGACTCACTTCTTCTGTTGTAAAGCACACACAAGCAAAACACAAAACTGAAAGTTAAGTGAGTAAACTACGACTCACAAAAGCAAAATTCGACTCAACTCGAAGTTCTCAAGTAACACCACTCCCCGGCAGCGGAGCCATTTTGATGTTTGTGTAATCAAGACAGAACTTCCAATTCAAGTGTCTACGATCGTACAATAGTAATATAACACAACCGAATGGGTTGGGGTCGAGTCCTAAGGGAGTGGTTTCTGAGAATTAAGAGTTAAGCGCAGATATGCTAGAGTTAACCATAGCTAAAAACATTATCAAGTAAAAACATAATAAATTAAGGAGTTGACACAAATGTCAAGTATCAATGGGGGATTTGTATTCAATTAATGAACAAAAACAGCGAAAATAAGAAGATACGAATTAGGGATACGGGATTCTTGGGATGTGATAGGAATATGGGATAAACTATACAATCGGGTAAATGTTATTAATAGTCAATTGTTGAGCATTTGTAACTAGGCTAGACTTTAGTGGGGGTAAATTCTCTCTCGAGCAACTTACCCTGAATCAACTAGGTTTCTCTCGAACACCGAGTTGCCACTTTTAAGAACAGCCTCCGCCTTAGCCCATTCACTCTCTCGAGCTGAATGTGTGGGAAAAGGCCTAGGATTCACTCTCTCGAGCTGAACCCACGACGACATAATAACCACCGGCTATCGATTTAGTAGTCTTAGGTTTAAAACCTCTCTCTCGAGCAAGCCAAAACCACTAAGATGAAATCGTATTTGCAACTACAATCCCATTAACTTCCAACACAACTACAAAATGAAATCACATTTAAACAGCAAATAGACTAATAATAAGCAATACCCAACAGAAAATTTAACCCATATTCACAAAATTACACCCCAAGAATTGGGATTTTAGCTAGATATAGAGAAAAGGAAGAAAATGATACCGAATCGAAGTAACATCAACTGGGTATGATTTATATTCACTTCTAACGAGTCTAGGATAAATAATTTTCAACACCCACTTCCAATTTCTTGGAATTGGAAGTCTTCAAATCTTCAAAAGCTAAGCAAAATATGTTCTCTACTTGAAAACTTAGAAAATAAAATGTTGTCTCTGAAATTTCCTACTAAGGTAAAAATTCAAACTAGTATTTATAGTTATCAAAAAAATGTGCTGTGAAGGAACACTCGGCGCAGTTAGTCGAGATAGCCAATGCACTCGGTGATCCGCCCTTTGGTCTGCTTCATCGTTTGCCTTCAGCATCTTCGCGTTCTAAATCATTGGGCGAAATAGTACTGTTTCGCAGAACTATTTGGCGACGCGCCGACTGCTCCCTTTCATCACCAACTTCATTTTTTCCTTCAGGGCTCAGCACACTGGAACTTTAGGTGAGGTTAAGGCCATTCGGAGATTCGCCTAATGCATTTGGCGATCCTCAGGCCTTCTTTTCTTCGTCTTTTAAGCCATTTTGTTCCTTTTTGCCAAGTAGTATCCATTCTTTGCCTCAAACTCCAAATACCTGAAACTTAAGGATTTATATCAGTTATTGAGACAAAATATGCATTTGAGGACACTAATTCTATTAAAATGAAGCCCTAAATGAGTCCAAATTGTAGACTCATCAAAATACTACACAAGCACTAAACATACTTCCTCATAATGATCTCAGCTGAAACAAGACTTAGAGCAGAAAGTACATCTCACTTTTAGCTTGAACGCACGATTCATATAAACATGAGTGCATTCCTCTGAAACTCAACACTTAACTCACTCATGGGCTTCTTTCAAGCCCCTCTATAGTCTCATAACTTGCTCAAGACTCTTGCTGAGAGCAACTCTTCGATAAAGGACAAACTTTGCTTTTCAACCACCACTAGTATGATGGGTAGTCGAATGAATCTGAGAAATGCACGAGTATGAATAAATCTCTATGACATAGCTCTATTGCACGATTAAGAGTATGAAAGTTGGGAAATTTTTCTTAAATGTCTTTAGTCCCTCATTTATAGAAGTGGGGACCTCACAACCAAAAACAAGACCCTACTGACACGGCTTCATAGACACCCTAGGACACTTGAACTCTATGCTCTAATACCAAGTTTGTCACGACCTGAGCCTACACCCTAGACATGGACGTCACTCGAGAACCATTGTTGCCCTCATCCTGGATGATAACAAGTGGAATACTAACTTAAGCATATAAAAGCTTAAAAACTGAATAAAAATAATATATTCAACTCGCCATAAAATAGGAAACTTAAGTCTTTAAACATTTAACAAAATAAATGAACAAACTTCTGAAACTCTATTGTCTATCTATGAAGCCTCTAACTGACAAAGATGGAAGTCGAGACAAGACCCACAACATCCTAACAACTAATATAACTGAAAGTACAAGTGGAACCCTTCGGAAGCAAGTAGGATCACCATAGCTAACTCGAACTGCATGCGGTATCAACGAAGCGCCAGTTGATGATCCTGAGAACTTGTATCTGCATCATGAAACGATGTAGGCCAAAATGGCTCAATACATGAAATGTACGAGCATGTAAGGGGAATTCTAAAGCATAAACATAAGCTTGAACTGGTGGAATAGAAACATACTTGCCTCTTCTCAACTCACTCAACTCAAAGAAACATAGTTCAATTCAACTTAGAGAAAATAGGGCTCAACTCAATGATAAGATATTCAACTCAGTGAAAAAAGGATCAACTGATAATAAGATAATTTACTCTGGGTACTCAACTCTGGATACTTAACTCAATATAAAGCAACAATACAAATGCAATATATGGAAAGCTTTTAAAACAGTAGAAAACACCTCTATATATTGAAAATTTCAATAGTAACTTAGTTTGTATGCAAGGATACAAGATAAAATCTGCTTGTATATGAAAATACAAAGTAAACTCTGTGTATATAAGAATACAAAATATCTTTGTGAAAGTTTCTCTAACCGACAACCATCACTAAGAGCTATGTGAAGATATAATGTCTTACCGCACGCTGCCATGGCCGTCTTATACTTTGTCGGGGTATAAAACATACTCACTAAATGGATCCACTAGCCTATGCTAAAAGCATTAAGGAATCATCTAAAATGTATGATATTTTTCTACCCCTGCTGGCTACACGGTTTATGCAGACTTTGAACTATCTAAACTCAAACTCGTCCCTATATCGGTGCTCAATACTACTCCCAAAATGTAACTAGCTCATATGTTTGAAAAAAACATAACTATTTCTGTGGTTTGAGATTATTACTCAAAAACTAGCTCAAAAGCTCTTTTGGAAATCGGTTTTTCCGCTCTTATTTAAATGTGAAAACATTTACTCTTGGAAATACTTAGTTCCCATATATATCATTCTAAAGAAAATGAACTCAACTATGCTCTTTCTCAAAAACATTTCAAAATCAAGTTATAGTAGGATCATTGATGACTTGGGAAGTCATACTGCATAAAGATTTATGGTTTATCTAGATACCATACTGCTCATACATTGATGGCATACTCAATTGTCATACTAATCATGTTTTAGAAAACTCCTTTCTCAAAACTCATCTTTACTTTCTCAAAACTCAGTTTAAGAACTCAAATGGTTGCTTTAAAAAGTTTTTTTAAAAATTTATGACCCAAATCATAGGTTTATTGTGGAATTATGAACATGAACGACTCAACTCAGGGATTTTAATAGAAATAAAGAACCTCAGTACTCAGAACTCTGGACTCAATGATACTACTCATCTCTAGACTGCTCGACTCATAGAGTTCATGCGGAATTATGGACATGAACAACTCAACTCAAGGGTTTCATGGGTAACATGTAGTAGTCCCATAAGTAGGAATATAATCTCAAAAGGATTAGGATCTCAATGCTCAAATACTTAGAACTCGAAGGTGCTACTCCTTCCGAAGACACTCAATGTATGAAGTTCATGCAGAATTTATGAGCATGAACGACTCGACTCAAGCGTCTAAAGAACATTATGGAGCTCATTCATATGAATCTTCTCATTCTCATACTTACTTCCTCAAAACTTAGTTCAAATCGATAGTTGATCTCAAAGGATTCACAGTTGAACTCAAAGACTTTCTTGAACTATACTCTTAACTCTCTCTTGAATGTGAATTATGAATTCAAGAGTTATGGTTCATGATACAAAGGATCTCGTGATGATAAAGTAGACTCATGAATACATTCTCCTCATTGTCATACTCACTTGCTCGAGTCTTGAAACAAGTTATTGGAAATTGTAGAAGACTCCTCACAAAGACTCGAAGGGACTTTCTCAAAATGTTCGAAAGAACTCTTAACTCTGCCTTGAATTTGAATTATGAATTCAAGGTTATGATTAATGTTATGAATTATTTCTAGGTGTTTAGAAGTAGTTTAGACTGTTTAGAATCGATAGGGATTGAAAGAACCCTTTTAAAGAACTCAGACGGGCAAAACGACGGAGAAGGGGTGGGGGCAGGCGACCATGATGCAATGCATTGAGTGGTGCAGGGCACCAGCCCTTGAACTACAGAGGTGTGGTTGGGGAGCACTGGCTGGCGCAGGGCGCCAGGCCCCAACCCAGAAAATCCCGACGACTTTCTTTGCTCGTTTTCTCACCCTAACTCGCCAAGAATCGAATGGTTTCTTTCCCAATCACTTGGATTCGATTACTCAAGATAAGTACACTCTAATATATTCAATACAGCCCTCAAAGCACTCACTTTCATCTCAAGAATTCATCAAAACCCCAACAAAACAAGATTTAGAATGAAACTATAAGAACACTTATCAAGAACTTAAATCTTTCAATCTTTATGGACGAATTCGAATATGAAAATCATGTTTGGCGTGTGGTTGAACGAACCCAACTAGACCCCTAAAACCTTACTAAAAATGAATTAAATCTGATTGGATAAGGAAAATACCAAAATACCCCTCACTATTTTCGGGTTACTTTCCTTAATTGGACATGGTGACTTAAAAAGGGCATATCTCACTCATACGAGCTCGAAAATTAGAAAATTTGGTGGCATTGGAAAGATAATTCAAAGACCTTTCATTTGATATCTTATGGGCCACCTAACTCATCTTGTACAGAAGGTTATGACCATTTGAAGTTGACTCAAAACTTAGAAGAACTTAGAAATGACTTGAACCCTCTTTAGTTCTTTTTGGAACTCAAGGTGCTTATCTATTGACCTTAACACTTAAGAAAAATTTAAATTCCTTGGTAAAAACTTAGTCACTACGAAGGATGGTTCAAGTCTTAGCTCAAAAAAAATTCGGGGTGTTACACCGTCTCTCATATTAGTTGATCATTTTATTTTTTATAGACATACTAATAAATTATACTCCTTCCATTTATAATATTTGTCCACTATTGAGTTTGCACATTTTTTAAGAAACTGTAAATAGGATGATAATTTTACTATATCACCATTTAAATATAATTAATATTATGTCTTGAAAAATGTAATAGAGAATAACTATAATTATTGATAAAGGTAAAACAGGAATTAAGGGTGTGTTAAAATGTTTTCCAATTTTTTCATGTTTGGTTAGCTTAAATGTTTGCAATGTTTTCCAAGTCAACTCATTTTCCCCAAATTTAAGAAAATGACTTTCCTTTCAAAATTAAGATAAACATTTTCCAAAACTCTATTTTATTATTTATTTATTTTTTCTTACCCTACCCGGCTACCCCACTCCGTTCCCGACCATCCCCATTCAAAGAAAACATATATTTTTTTAAATTTTCTTATTTTTAAATTTTAAATATATTTTTATTCCTACCCCAAATCATCCCCCCCGCCCCTCCCTTAAACAAAAAATAATACTTAAAAATTATTTTTCAAATTTTTTTTCAAATTTTAAGAGTTTTTTTTACCTCACTCAACCCATACCCCACAAAAAAATTGCTTTTGAAAAATATTTCAAATTTAAATTTTTTTCATTTTTTATGCCACTCCGCCCCCTCCCCGCCACTCCCCTACCCCACCAAGGCGACCCCCACCCCCAGTTGTCACCCCCTACCCCGTCAAAATGAACTTTTTCAAAAAAAAAAAAATTGAAAAATAATTTCCTGGGTCGAAAGTCTTGGTCAGTTCCTGAGTTAGATCTCAGGGTCGGATTTTGGAACGGTCATCGGGGTCTTGTCCTAATTCGAGCGTCGAGGTCAGATTCTAGATTAATTATCGGTGTTGATTTTCTGATCAGAAATTATTTCCTAAATAAATAATATTAATATAAATAATTGTATAAGTTACGCGAATCATTAAACTATTTAAGAAAATGTATATGTGAACAATTAAATAAGATATATACAAATAACATATTTCATTATACAAACATGTGAGGATGGTGTAACTATTAACACTTATATTGTAAAATTGTTATAATTATACAAATGTCTTAAAATAATGAAATATATATAGAGAGAAGAATTGATAAATGTAGTTGTATAACCATACAAGGTTGGATTTCTATAACTATAATTTTAAAAATTGTATAACTGATTATTTATACATATGTTGTTTATTAATTATGTAATATATACAAATAATTTAAATTGCAACTCAATTGTTATCCATATACAAATTAAATTAAATATATACAGATAAAAAAAGTAAGGTTATACCTCAAAATCTTCAATTATATTATACATTTACAGATAAAATAGATGAAAACAAAAAGTTATAACTTATATCTCAAAATCTTCTATTTTTTGTTAGCCCATGTTATATAGTCTTTTCATTGTATATTGATCAACATTAACCTAGTTTGTATGTGTGTGTCTAGGTAGTACCAATTGGGAGAAGCCATACCATAGACGCTTGACGTGACATCTATGAATTTTGATGTTGAACTCTTTACATGTTCTTACACTAGATTTGGCAATGGAATCTGAATTTTTTTCAAGAACTTGAGTTAAATCCAACGAAAAAGGTGGAGGAGGGATGGATGAAATTTTAAAATTTTGAATTTTGATTTGGTTGAGTGATTTAGGGAAAACTGAGAGATTTTAGGAGCAAAATAAGTGAGTGTGATAAGAGAGAGTGTGTGTTGATTTGTATAAAAGGAGAAAAAGATTATACACGTCTTGATACAAAACGTGGGACCCAAGTCCGACTTATAGCCATTTTCTTAAACAGTAACAGTTTTTTATAATTAATTTAAACTAGAGTTATGAAACATAATTAACTACTAAATATTAGCTTGGTTATATAATTAGCTACTGGGTTGCGGTAACATCAATTTTTAAAGGGTAAATCACATAAATATGTTATATTAAAGAAATATTTACCATCTATGCAATATAATTTTTCTAACTAAATATAACAATTTTTTGGAATTAAAAAATTGTACAGTCGCTTGCCTCTTTCTCTTCCCTTTTTCATCTTCCTTCGCTTTTTTTTATTCTTCTTCTTCTTTGTCTCTTTTTCTATCATTATTATCTTTCTCCTCTTTTTTCTTTCTTTTCTTTTTTTTTAATTATTCTTCTTCTTCGTTGAATTTTTCATATAAATAACTATCTTCAAATCAATTTTTGTCCATATTTCATTATTTTTACCTAAAAATACGACGGAAAAAAAAATGGATTAAAATAATTTATAAGACACATATAATATAAGTTTTATTCATAAGCAATCCATTAATAATACATATTGCAACCATCACTCATTTTCTTAGTATTACAAATCAAATAATTTATAAGACACATATAATATAAGTTTTATTCATAAGCAATCCATTAATAATACATATTGCAACCATCACTCATTTTCTTAGTATTACAAATCAAATAATTTATAAGACACATATAATATAAGTTTTATTCATAAGCAATCCATTAATAATACATATTGCAACCATCACTTATTTTCTTAGTGATACAAATCATATAATTTATAAGACACATATAATATAAGTTTTATTCATAAGCAATCCATTAATAATACATATTGCAACCATCACTTATTTTCTTAGTGATACAAATCATATAATTTATAAGACACATATAATATAAGTTTTATTCATAAGCAATCCATTAATAATACATATTGCAACCATCACTTATTTTCTTAGTGATACAAATCATATAATTTATAAGACACATATAATATAAGTTTTATTCATAAGCAATCCATTAATAATACATATTGCAACCATCACTCATTTTCTTAGTATTACAAATCAAATAATTTATAAGACACATATAATATAAGTTTTATTCATGAACAATACATTTCTAATACATATTGCAAACTTTACTCTCTTCTTAGTGATACCAACCAAATGATTTACGTAACACACTTATAATACATGCACACTACATTTTTTTAATACGTATTGCAAACATCACTCATGTTTTTAGTGATACAAACCAAAATAATTTATAAGATACATAGAATACATGTTTAATTCATGAATAATACAAGTTTAATTCAGTCTATAGATTATTATCTTGTTTTTCATTAGTAATGTTTTTTTTTATTCTTAATTTTCTCTTCTAATTCAACTTTAATATTGTGTAATACACTTTTTAATGCAAATTTAATTCATTTTGTAGTTTATTATTTGTTACTATTAGATTACTTGTTTAATTCATTAGTGATATAAGTTTAATTCACTCTATAGGTCATTGTCTGGTGTTTCATTAGTTACATTTTTTATCCATGCTTAATTATCTCTTCTAATTCAAATTTAATATTTGTGTAATACACTTTTAATACAAATTAATTCATTTTACAGTTTATTGGTTGATTTGTTATGATTAAATTACTTGTTTAATTTATTATTGATACAAGTTTATTCAGTTTACAAATCTCAGAATGCTCTTTCGTTTGCTACATTTTGCATGCGTGTTTTCACTTCTAATTCAACTTTTATATGTGTGTAATACATTTTAATTCAAGTTTAATTCATTTGGCAGTTTATTGTGTTTCTTCATTTGTTACGATTAGATTACTTTCTGTTATTTCATTTGCGATTAGTTTGGATAGGTTGTTTCTACGAATAATTGAAAATATCGTTTGAAGTTTATATCTCAATATCAAGAGGGTTTGGTTAAGTTTAGAATTGATTTTAGGAGAAATATTATATTGAAGCTCGGAAAGGATGAAGTTTACGGAACTATATCGCGTTTGTATTAAAGTTGTATTAGATATGTTTCATAATTGTATTAAAACTGTATTAAAATCATGAATAATACATCCTACATTTATATACATATTGCAAACTTCACTCCCTTTTTAATGATATGAACTAAAGTAATTTAGGTAACACACTTATAATACATGCACAAATACATTTTAATACATATTGCAAACATCACTCGCGCTCTTAGTGATACAAACCAAAAATAATTTACAAGACACATATACTGGTCTTTCATTAGTTACGTTTTTTATGCATGTTTAATTCTCTTTTCTAATTCAACTTTAATACTAGTGTAATACACTTTTAATAAAAGTTTAATTCATTTTGCATTTTATTGGTTGATTTGTTACAATTTTATTACTTGTTTAATTCATTATTGATACAAGTTTTATTCAGTTTACAGATCATAAAATGCTCTTTCGTTTGCTATATTTTGCATTCATGTTTAATTCTCATCTAATTCAACTTTAATATGTGTGTAATACATTTTTAATTCAAGTTTAGTTCATTTTGCAGTTTATTATATCTCTTCATTTGTTACGATTAGATTACTTGTCCAATTAATTATTGATATAAATTTTATTCCGTCTACGAATTATTGACTACTATACGAAAGAAAGTAGAGAGAGAAAGAAAGGGAGAAAGAACAATAGAAAGAGAGGGAGAAAGAGCAGCATAAAGAAAGAAAGGAGAAAGAATAATGCACAGAAAGAACGAATGGAGAAAGAATAACGTACAGAAAGAAAGAAATGGCGAAAAAATAACAGAAAGAAAGAAAGAAAGGAATAAAGAGCGAGAAAGAGAGGCAAATTTGAAAAGGCTAGAGACAAAAAAAAAGAAAGAGGCGAGAAAGAAAGATAAATATAATAAAATACATAGTATTGTTTTATATTATTATAAATGATAATAATTAAAGAGTATATTTAAAATAAGTAATTATTTTTCAAAAGGGATCTCTCAAGTAATTAATCCAAAAATGGGCTTGAACTACGAACAACGTGGGATTCTAAATTTGACAGTTTATTTTGTCTTAACAATAATTTTTGTTAACATATATAATAAAAAAAAAGAAAAGGAAAGGTCTAATCATTAATAAATTATGTGCTTTCATTTTTCAGATATCAAGTGATCTTAAGAACAAACCATAAGACACTTGAATCCTATTGGCTATTGTTAGATTTAGGTTTTTCTTAGTCAGCTTGTAAACATGCAAACCACTCCTTAGCAAAGCTTGATTAATTTATCTATGCTTGTCACATAAATTTTGGTCTGGGGAATCTACATAAATAGGCCATAAAATCCAATATAATTACAAGTCAATATTCAAACTCAAAGTAATTCCTGAAATTCTTATTCCCTCATAAATAATTACAGTCCATACCCCCCTCCGTCATTCATTAAAGTTGATAATTTTCGTTTAACTGATACTAAAGCAATATCATATATTGTATTGGTATCATTAAGACTGATAAATTTTGTTTAACTGATACTAAATCAGTATCATATAATGTATTGGTATCATTAAGACTGATAATTTCGCTTTAACTTGATATTAAATAAGTATATATTTTTACAATTATAAGCTTCAATCAGTATTATTATGTTTTTTCGCGGCCCGCCTTTTTGCCTTGAAATTGGGCCTTATCATCTTAAATCAAGATGGACCAAAAACACAAATCCAACCTTAAAAGTTCTAAAATCATGATGAGTCAAAGTTAGAGGATATAAATATCAATTAAGATTAAATTAAAATACATGCTCATATGGAGCATTATATTATTATAAAAGATATATTTTTTTTTGAGATAGATTTAAAAAAATCACATAAATTAAGACAAATAAATATATATTTAAGGAAAAATTGTGATTTATAGCAAACTATTAATTCAAAATTAATGTTATAGCTACAGTGTCATTTAATTCTATTTCGTAGCAAACACATTGTCAATTTGCCATTCTCGCCTCTCTCCCTCCAAACTCGCTCGCCACTCTCAATTCTCTCCCTCGCCTCTCTCACTTTATACAAACACAATTTTATAAATTGTGTTTGTGTTTGTATAAAGCAAGAGAGCTTGTATATACAAATACATATCTCTCTGTCATATACACTTAATAATGCTAATACAAATCTTCCCCTGCTCAATTCTCTTTTGTCTTTCTTCCTTTTTCGCTTTATACAAACACAAATTATACAAATACAATGTACAATTTGTGTTTGTATAAAGCGAGGGAGAGATTTGATATACAAATACAAATATTTTAACTCGATTCAATTGTATACAAATTCAAAATTTATGCAAATATACAAACACAATCATTGATATCTATACATAATAGTCACATATATACAATTCTCTAACTGATATACATATACAATTCACCTCTCTCCACTCTCTGGCCTCTCTCGCTCGCCTTTCTTTTCTCTCTCCTAATCTCGCTCGCCACTCTAGCCTAACACAAAGAACATATGCATATACAAACGCATTTTGCATAGACATAGACGCTCGATTTATACCAATAGTTTACTATGAAGCACAAATAGCAAATTATGTTTGCTATGAAGCGCAAATAACAAATTTGTAACTATAAAATGCTAATATAATTTTTATATTTGCTATTCCTAAAATCACTCTATATTTAACCCTCAGTAAACTTAATCATCTTCAAGTAGAATTTTGATCTCAACTAATCAAATCTATTAAGTACTTTTTAAAATTTTAAAACTTGAATAATACCATTTTTTTCAAATATCTTCGTTTTCGCCATCAAATAAAAAAATAAATAGAGAACTGATTTGCACAAGATTCTCGTCAACACACGTGTCCATAAGGAAAAACACAGACCGTGAAAGTACTTAAATATAACTATGATTTTTAAGAAGTTATTTTGATTAAATAATTATTGACTCTTAACTAGAGGATATTGTTCAAATAGAAAATACGTTTTACTTTCTTATAGTTGTGAGTCGGTATCAAGGAAGCAAACAGATAGAAGCGGAGGAATAAAATATAATATTTTCTTCATTTAAAAAAGATAACTTTATTCAACTTAATACGAAATTTAAGAAAAAAATAATCAATTCTATGATCTTAAATAAAATTATATCAAATATATCAAAATGTCATTTAATTTTGAAATCTATCTTTTTAACAAACTAAAACAACATATATATATATATATATATATATTATTTTTTAAAAACGGAGGAGTAATAAGACAAAAAATTATTGACTCTTAGATCCATGGGAACAAATGTACAGAAATCTACCAGACAAACTGTCCCTCGGGCCTCGAGTATTAATTACGATAGGTACCTTATTTAACGAGCTTGACGCACACTTACCGATTTATAAGGGACTTTAATTATACTCTTAGGAGTCGTTTGGTTACTGGTTAGAGTTATGCAGGTATTAGTTATATAGGGTATAATTATTCATGTATTAGTTATGCAAGTATTAGTTATGCAGGTTTAGTTATGCAAATATTAGTTATGCATATATTATTTAGTTATGCGGAGATCACAATGCATAAATTATTAACTAATAAATATTGAATTTGTTGTAAATTAATATATATTACTTACAAATAAATAAGTAAGCTAATAGTATAAATTCTCCCTCTTTTTGAATAAAAAGTAAAGAAAAAAAATTCTCCCTCTATACTTAATTGGGACTGTTATTTTTTCATTTTTTTATGTTTATAACTTATAAAAATAAAATACGATTGATATATTTCAAGTAAATTATAATATCCTATTTTAAATAATGTAAATATTCTATCAATATGTTGTATATATTGTTTATACAGTTTTAATATACCAAATATATGAATTATGTATAAATTCAAAATAATAATACATGTTAATTAAATAAGTGGAATATATTTAATAATATATAACGCTATATACAATTCAATTTTGTAATATTAATAAAATATTACATTTGGATTTCAAATGAAAACAGAAAAAAAAGTTGTTCGTGTATTAAAAAAAAGTTAGGAAAATAGCATAGTTGGGAAACGTTTTCAATGAAAATAATTAAAAATAAATCAATAAGGGTAAATGTGTAATTTACTATTTTAATACATGTATAACTAATACCTGCATAACCTATTCCACCTTCTACCCTGCATAACTTATACATAGATTCCCTCACAAGTTATGTTTGGTATTAATTATGTAGGATTATAAAAAACACAACCAAACACTGTATAAAATTAATACATGAATAATTTTTATACAACATTTGGAATTCTACCAACCAAACATGGTATAAATTATGTTGACTTTTCCACCTAATACAAAATTTCTACCAAATATGGTAAAAGTAATGCAACTTTTTATACATGGATAAAATACAACTTATACAGTAACCAAACAGCTCCTTAGTGTTCCCCGCTCAGATTTTGACAAAGGTGTCCCCTTAAGGTAATGCTCAATCAAAAGAAAGCAGGCTTGTACCATTGCTTTGATAAATTTTTGAGTTTATTTTCAAAATCAGATTTTATATAATAGTGAATGGAAAGAGTAATTAATCAATGTATAAAGTATTCCAATGAATATTAATTATTTTAAGTTGGTCTAAATACACAAATCTTATCTTATCTTGTAATATAGAACTATTTTTAAAAGTAACGCGAGTTTAAAAGAAAATAGAGTGTAAACAAATTTCAATATATGAATAATATTTTTAATAGATATTCAATTCAACACGTTAAATAAATGTGGATATAAAATAGAAAATAAAAATATTGATCAACTAATAATATGACTTTTTATTCCCTTGCACTTTTCCACTTTTAATATAATATTTTAATTTATTTAATTGAAGTTGACATGGACCCTACAATTGTCTTGCAATTTCCACTCATAATTACATTCTCTCTCCTTTTGGTTTCATTTTTCAGCCTTAACTAATAGTTTAGGCCCCACGATCCACATGTCAAAAAATGGGTGGAGCCTCTTCCAACTTTGGTTGGTTTGGCCTCTACCATAATAAAAATTTTCGTTGGGCTTCTACCATAATAAAAATTTTATGGTAGGTACCTTATTTAACGAGCTTGACGCACGCTTACCGATTTATAAGGGACTTTTATTATACTCTTATAAATAAATGGTCCCTCAATTATAGGAGTAAGTTTAAAATAATCTCCTTATTATATTTTTATCTAATTTAGTTTTTGAACTATTCAAAATTTTATCAGTTTTGATCTTTTAATTATATTTTAGTCCTTTAAATATTTAAAAACTTATCAATTTTGGTCCATTAACTTTATACTTAGAGATTTTAGTCTTTTAAATATTTAAGAACTTATTAGGTTTGATCTTTGTTCATTTTTAAATACAAATAGCTTATGTTTATAGTAACAGAGTTTTTTTTTACGAAATTAAATTTTTAACCTATTTTTAAGTTGTTTCTTTATCCCCGCTAATTTTTCTTCAAATTATTATGAAAAGAACAATCACCTCAACGATTCAAAATAAAATTAATGATTAAAAAATATAAATTGTTAATTTTATTCAATAAAGGATAAAATGACATGTATAATTGTTGCTAATGACTTGAATATGTTGTGTTTCCTTCTTTGGTGGTTAACAATTCATAATCCACGGAAATTTTTTAATTTTATTTTTCATACAAAAGAAAAATAAGAGATTTGATCTTATTACTCAAATATCTATTTAAAGAAAAAACTAAAAAAAAGGTTGCAAATCTACCATTTTATAAAGTTCAACTTTTGAAAATATTGTGTTTTAATGAGTTTAGGGATTTAGTTGATAAAATGTTAAGTAGGAGATTTTAGAATACAAACGCATACATGTATAAGGGTCCATCAGAACATTTCACCTCCCATTTAACACCTAGTTTGGATAGTTGTTACCTGTCGCATTTGTTAATTAACACATTATATTTTCTACTCCCTCCGTCCCATTTTATGTGGCAACATTTGACCGGACACGGAGTTTAAGAAATAAATGAAGACTTTGAAATGTTTACCAAATTGTCCTTTAAAAAATAGACTTTTTTTTCTCTCTCCTCATAAATGTATTGGAGTATTATTTTAAGATTAAGTGGGACCAACAAGGATAAAAGAGGAATTGTACCTTTATAAACTTACCATATAAGGAAATGTGACATTATTTTTGGGACTGACCAAAAAGGAAATGTTGCCACATAAAATGGGACAGAGGGAGTATAAATTATTATATAAAGTTTATTATAATATATTGTTAGATAATGATTGAACATTTTACTTTTTGTAATAAGTGATTTGATTTAATTACATTATTATTTTTGTCTTTATTCATCATTTAATAATTTATATTATTATTTATACTATATTTGCAACTTGCAAGTCTATGGAAGCTTACACCTATTTATTGATTATTAAAATGTGAACCCCAGATCTCCCGGGGGGAGGGCGGCTATTCCTATTCTAAAATAAGACGATTCCTTTTTTTATTTTTATTTTTATTTTAATAATACAAAGTAACTTATATAAATTGAGACGAAAAAAATAGTTGTACACTATATGTGCGTCCGAACACCATATAAAAGGTGCTTTAAAAGTCTAGCCATCCCATTTTTCACACTTGAAAAAAAATCTTCTACTTGTATAAACCACAGTTTTAGCTTAAAGCAAAATAAGCAAGGTACTCCAGTAGACACCATGTTCTCTTCAGATGAAAATCTCTTTAACTTCATCGTTTTCTTCATTCTTGTTATGGCGTTTCCCACCTTCATCTTATGTCAATTCGTCACTTCTTCTTACGGCAAACACTACACTTCAGCTGATTCAGGTACCACTATTTCTCCGCCAATCGCGTGGGCTTTCATGGAAAGCCCTACGCTTTGGCTCACAATTATCGTATTTCGATTGGGGAAAAATTACACAAATCCATTAGCTTTTATCCTAATTTCACCTTACCTCTTCCACTACATAAATCGAACAATCATTTACCCTCTTCGCCTCCGTAGCCGAAGCACAAAGAACAATTTCCCGCTGTATATTGCAGTTACGGGTTTTATTTTCAATTTACTGAATGCTTACATACAGAGCAGATGGGTTTCTCATTACGCTAACTACGAAGAAGACGAGTCGTTTTGGGTTAGGTTTGGTATTGGGTTGGGCTTATTCGGGTCGGGTATGTTGGTGAATATTTGGGCCGATGGGGTTTTGTTGGGCCTGAAGAGTCAAGGAGGTGGATACAAGATACCGAGAGGTGGGCTTTTTGATTATGTGAGCAGCCCAAATTATTTGGGAGAGATAATGGAATGGTTGGGCTGGGCTTTGATGACCTGGTCTTGGGCCGGGCTTGCGTTTTTTCTGTACACGTGTGCTAATTTGGTTCCTCGAGCTGTTTTGAATCATAAATGGTACGTGGAGAAATTTGGAGAAGATTATCCAAAGAATAGAAAAGCTGTTTTCCCCTTTTTGTATTGATATTGTTGTATCGTATTTTGTTCGTTTAAATGTAATGTTTGTTTTAGTTGTTACTTAAATTTAATTGTATTGTATGGCTAGAGTCATTGTTACGTACAGTTGATTTGGCGTACGCATTAACTTTTTCCTTTGCGTATTATCTAATAATGATGTTTTATTATTTATCTTATTTCTTTAAATAATAGTTTTAACTCATACTCTACTTTTCTAGTAGATTTGTCCTTCAAATTGGTAAAGTGTGACGAAATAATAATACAATCTATTCAAATATTATATGTATCAAGACAATATATTATGAAACGATATGTAACAATCATACAAACAAAGGGTCGTTATTTGATAGTGCAGTTGAATATTTCTGTTTAATAGTTTAGCTTTTCCGATATTGATTTTTACATATAGTAATCCACTAAATCGAAGTTGTCGATCGATTTTATCAGTTAAATACTTAAATTTATAGTACCTTCCCAAGTGAATTTGTATTTTTTTTTTTTTTTTTGATG
>NW_006239032.1:1422972-1430783 GCF_000226075.1 Solanum tuberosum | reverse complement strand
GCAAGGGGTTTTGAACTTGAGACCTCCAACATGGAAGTCCCAAGCTCAAACCACTGGGCCACCCCGAAGGGTAGTGAATTTGTATTTTAAGACTACTGCATTCATCCCTAACAGAAAAAATGTGCCTAATTTAGATGTAATAGAAAGCATTATACATAACTCCAAAGCAAAAAATCAGAACTGATCCATAGATGTTTCAATCAGATACAAAACAAGTGTTTTAGAATTTCTAAAATCAACTTTATATTCGTAAGGTAGAATTTTTTGAAATTATTATATTTTATATCTCACACGAAATGACTCTTAAAATTATTGCAAAATTTAGGGAAAATGTCTAAAGTACCCTTTTATGATTTATAATTCTAACTCTTACGAGGGGTGAAACTATAATTTGAAAAAGTAAAGAGGGTCGAAATGACACTTGGGTTTGCCAATCTCGTACCCTGATTAGGGTTTTAGATATAAGGCACCATTTTCCCCTATAACCAGTGGCTGCTTATACCTCTGTTCTTCCCCCAAACACAACCAAAGTTGCATACCGTGGTGAATCAAATTGAGGAATCAAGATGGATAAGAGTATGATTGGAGATTTGGATTCACTTCCTGAAGCAGATAAGCTTAGAATGGCCGCCATGATTGAGCAGCTCCAAGTTCGTGACAGGTTATTCCATCTCTTTCAATTTTTATTTTTATTTGCTTATTTTACCAGTTTGATTAAGAAATATACCGGAATATTCTCTCCTGTGTGGGTTGCAACAACTTTATTTGTGGCCATGTCTCTTTTCCGGCTTTGAAAGTATACCGCTTTGGTTTTTGCTTTTTGCATATAACAATGGATTTTGTAAAACAAAATGTTATATCATGCAATTAGCCTATTCGAAATAGTCTATAAATTCCTTTTACTTTTGGATCGCAATTTATTTGTAAGTTTCAAATTCAAGATTTCATATCGGAATCTATAAGGAGTTAAGGATCCTAATCCATGATTTACTGCTTGCTCCACCCTGATTTGAGTGTCCACCATGAACTATATGCAACTAGCTCATGTTTTTGTTTTCTTAGCTGGGAAAAACTTAGTTTTTTATTTGTGGTAAACTTAGAGTTTAGACTAACATGAAGAACTATTAACCTCTGAAGTGGTGAACCTCTTTCTTATTTTCCAAAACTGTTATTATATTCCGTTATATTTGAATAAATACATAAATTATGTGGTAATTTGTTCCAATGTTGGTTTTAGCAAGCTTGAGACAGTATGTTAATGTGAATTAGGTGGTTTATTCAGCATGTTGTTAGCTGGGATAATACTATTATGACCTGCACCAGTTATGCAGTGGTGGAGGGTAGGAAAGAGTAATATATTGAGATGGAATTGGATATTGATGATAACACTGGGGCTTCATGAAGATTAACTTTTTAGATTGTTGTAATGGTGATAAATGAGAGACTGCTGATTAACACAGGTGTTCATAATGGAAATGTGTATTGAGTGTGTAATGAGGAATTCCAAAGATTAGGCAGTATTAACAAAGGAAAAAAGTGCCAAAAAAGCGTTGAGGTTTGATGGGGTTTAAAGCGTAGAGCACAAATGAAGCTTCATGCTTTAATGAAGAAATGTCCAAAACAAGAATATATGCGTGGGTACACCTATGTATATTATCTTCATTTACTTTTAAGAATAATATAAAGCGTCTGCAAATCTTGTTAACTTCATTTTCATTAACCTTAATTAACTACTAACGTTGAGTTACCTTGGTCAATTAATTAGCACTCTATAACTGATTTGAAGACAGTTTTAAGGGTTGATTATATAGATGAAGATAAAAATGGAATATCAAATCAATGGTACATGCATGTTTTACTTTGTTGGACAGTACCTTTAAGGGTAAACCGTTGTTAAAATCTTGAAGAATGGCACTAAAGTTATTAGAAGCAACCCTGAACCCTAGTGTCCCTTATATAATCTTCGGTCTTTCCCCTCAAAATCTCTACCCTCTAATGAGGAAATAAGGAGATTATATATTGAGTACTAGGGCTTAGGATTACTTTTAATAGCTTTAATGTCCCACTCATATTTTAACAAAGGTATACCTAAGGGTAAAAGAAAGCAGGGGTGTACGATGTACAATTAATTTGATATTCCTTTTTCTATTCTTTTGCTCCAAAAATTATTTAAGCTAATTAATTAATCAAACCAGTTAATTTAATTAATGGGTTATGTAATTAATTATTTGATACTAAAATACGTAATTAAGGAAATAGAAAACTTTAATGGCGTTCTTTTGACTAATAGATGCAATTGAAAATGTATAAGAATTGAGAAATTGACTAAAACAAGCTAAAGTTGAACTTTAGGAGAAATTAAAATGGAGCGAAAATGGAGTGTACACACTTGGAAAGAATCCATTGAGGAATGTGTTCTAGTCTTTCTTATTTTCCAAAGCTGATATGCTGATATTATATTCCTTTCCCTCAATATTTAAATTAAAATAAGAAAAATATGGTAATTTGTTCCAGTGTTGGTTTTAGAGAGCTTGAGTCAATATATTAATGTGAATTAGGCGGTTTAGTGAACATATTGTAAGATGGGATGTTACTCTTATAATCTGTGCCAGTTATGCACGGCTAGTATTATACTCATAATTGCTAACAAGTCTTCATAAAGTTGAGTGAATCTAGTCATAGAAAATGGCGGAGGGGAGGAACGAGTAATATATTGAGAAAGGAGTTGGAAATTGATGATAACACTATGCTTCATGAGCATTAACTCTTCTAGATTGCAGTGATGTTTATGAATGAATGACACTGATTAACATTGGTGCTCAGAATGGAAGTGTATATTGTGTAATGTGGAATTCCTAGAATTAGGCATTGTTGTCACAGAAAAAATGCGTACAAAAGCACTGATGTTTGATGGATGTTTAAGCATAGAGCGCAAATGAAGGAACGTCCATAACAAGAATATACGTGCGTGCACGCTTGTGTATATTATCTTCATTTACTACGGGAATAATATAGCACATGTGCAAATCTTGTTAAGTTCATTTTCATTAACCTTAATTAAGTATTAACAGTTACTTTGTGCTCAATAACTGATCTGAATACAATTTTAGGGTTGAATTTTAAGTGGAATATCAAAATAATGGTACATGCATGTTTCATTTTGCTAGACTATATCCGTAAGGCTATACCTTTGTCAAAATCCTAGTGGAGGATGTCAAAGGTATCAGAAGTAACCCTAAACTTTAGTGTGTCCCTATATAATTTTCGGTGTAATTTTGAACTCACAGCTCCTCCTCCAAATCTCTACCCTCAAACGAGAGAGAGTAAGGAGGGAGTAAGGAAATCTTATATAGGGACTACTAGGGTTTAGGATTAGTTCTAATACCTTTAGTGTTCCCCACTCAGATTTTGACAAAGGTGTCCCCTTAAGGTAACGCTCAACCAAAAGAAAGCAGGCTTGTACCATTCCTTTGATATTCCCTTTCTATTCTTTTGCTCCAAAAATTATTTAAGCTAATTAATTAAAACCACTCATGACTCAACCAATTAATTTAATTAACGCATTAATTAATTAATCCTAAACTTGCAAATAAGGAAAGAAAAAAATTCTGGTATTTTTTTTAATAACAGATGCAATTTATATAAAAATTGTTAGATTGATTAAAATAAGCGAAAAATAAAACTCTAGGAGAAACTAAAATAGAGCAAAATTAGGTTGTTCACACTTGGGAAGAATCCATTGAGGAATGTGTTGCATTCTTTCTTAATTTCATAAGCTGATATTATATTCCTTTCCCTCAATATTTAAATAAAAATAGAAAGTACGTGGTAATTTGTTCCAATGTTGGTTTTAGCCAGCTTGAGTCCATATGTTAATGTGAATTAGGCGATTCAGTCAGCATGTTGTAAGTTGAGATGATATTCGTATGGTCAGCGTCAGTTATGCACTCAACAAGTATTCAAAAAGCTGAGTGAATCTATTCATTCACAAGTCATAGAAAGGGTGGAGGAGAGGAGAGTAATATATTGAGAAAGATTTTGGAAATTGATGATAACACTCGGCTTCACAAGCATTAACTTTTCTTGATTTCTCATTTTAGTGATGTTTATGAATGAGAGATTACTGATTAACGTAATGGCAGTAAAAAAAGAAAATTCCTCAGTAAAATATGTTGTAAGTAGAAATTTGAAGTGAATTGAAATGGGATTGTATTTTGTTTCTCTCTGTTTCAGTTAGTACTTTCTCATGATACAACTCTAAAGCCTGGTCTCTTTTGTCTTTAACTACTGCAGCTTGAGAATGTATAATTCTCTGGTTGAAAGATGTTTTACAGACTGTGTAGACAGTTTCAAACGCAAAACCTTAGACAAACAGGAGGAGACCTGTGTCCGACGATGTGCTGAGAAGTTCTTGAAGCATTCTATGCGTGTAGGACTGAGATTTGCCGAGCTTAACCAAGGAGCACCAACACCAGACTAAGACGCTTCTGCTATGTGCCTGCAATTCAATTTTTCATTATTGTTTATTGTGGGATAATCAACAAGGACAAGTAGTGGAAGTTCCTTATTTTGGAATGTCAACAGCTCTCCTCGTCATTATTGGTAAAATGTACTTCTACAGTGAAATTATTAGAAACTTGAATAGTAGAACTGGATCCTGCAACTGATTGCAGGCCACTTGCTGTTACGATAGCATTCTTTTGTTGTGACGTTCTAGCAAAATAATGTGGTATTCAACTTCATCAAGGAGAGACATATCTGTTGCCTTTTCTGGTATGATGACAATTTTATGAACTTGAAGTTGAAAAATGGATTTTTGCTGATACGATTAACTACGAGTCCACATTAATATTGTCTATTGATCCTCTTCTTGTTTCCTCGTACCTCCTCTTGCTTTCAGTTTTTTTATAATCGAGAAATTTCTGAGTGTCAGTGGCACAGTTCGAAATTCAATGGATAGTGGTTCCTCTCTGATAATGTCATATTCCGAAACATCGAATTTGCCACATACTTTTTGGTAGGTTGCTTCTTGAGGCATGCCAAGATGGAAATTAACCTGTCCATATCTTTTATGATGTTCATCTGCGCCAAGTCGAAAATGTTGGTTTGTGCACACAATTCAATTATTTGCATTGATGAGTTAAGTAGTTACTTGTAATTTTGAATTGTGTTCTCAGACCAACAATCGATTAATTTGAGGTGAAATGTTGCTTTATTGTAGTTGTCAATTTAATGCCAATGTTTGTTTCAGTTCCAAAAATAAAATAAATCTCAGCAATTCTAGAGATTACCATTCAAGTGGCACGTCCTTTTATTTTGTACTTCTTTTATAAATTTGTCATTAGGTGAGTATCATCTTTACAAGATACTATTCTTTACACAAGAAATCCGAAAATAATACACCAGTCATTTTTTTCTATTCAAATTGCAAGTGATTATAGGAGATCATTTCCTTGAAAAAAGCAGCTCTCAATTTTTTGTTTGTGTTAGTCCATGAATATTTTGGTAATATCGCTTTTGGACGGTTATTTTGTACAGCCTTCACGAACCCTTCGTAGGGAGTGAAGGGAGAAGTACGTGAAGCTTCACCATTTTTTTCACATATTTTGGGAATTTAAAGGTCATTTTTATAAGAATTATGCGATTTTCTCAGTTTTTCATGTGTGTTATCCCATAAATATCTTTGTGATATGACTTTTAGATAGTCTTTTTGCAAAACATTTACGAAATCTTCCGTAGAGAGTTGGGGGAGCAGTACGTGAAACATCACTTTTTTCCCCTCATATTTTGGGCATTTAGGAGTCATTTTACAGGAATTAAGCGATTTTCTCTGTTTTTTGTTAGTGTCAGCCCATGAATATTTTGGCCATATGCCTTTCAGACGATTTTTTCGCAAAGCCTTTACGGAACCCTCCGTAGGGAACTGGAAGAGCAATACGTGAAGCCTCACTATTTTTACACATATTTTGGACATTTAGAAGCCATTTTACAAGAATTAGACGATTTTCTCAATTTTCCGTGTGTATTAGCCCATGAATATCTTGATGATATGACTTTCGAACGGTTTTTTTGAAAAACCTTTAGTGAACCCCCCGTATGGAGTTCGGGAAGCTGTACGTGAAGCCTCACAAATTTTTGCACATATTTTGTGCATTTAGGAGCCATTTAAAAATAATTAGACAATTTTCTCAATTTTCGCTTGTGTTAGCCCATAAATATGTTGGTGATATTACTTCCGGATGATTTTTTTCGCAAAACCTTTACGTAATCCTTCGTAAGAAGTTGAGGGAGTAGTACGTGAAGTGTCACCACCTTTTGCACATATGATGGGCATTTAGGAGCCATTTTATAGGAAGACGGTTTTCTTAGTTTTTCGTGTGTACAAGCTTATGATTTTTTTTGTGATATGACTCCTGGAAAGTTTTTTTACAAAACATTTACAGAACCCTCCATAGGGAGTTAGGGGAGCAGTAAGTGAAGCCTCACCATTTTTTGCACGTATTTTTGACATTTAGGATCCATTTTACAGGAATTAGACGATTTTCTCAATTTTTCGTGTATATTAGTCAATGAGCCCATGAATATTTTGATGATACGACTTTTTAAATGGTTTTTTTTGCAAAATATTTACGGAACCCTCCATAGAGAGTTGTGGGAGTAGTACGTGATGTCTTACCATTTTTGTTTTTTACATATTTTGGGCATTTAGGAGCCATTTTACAGGAATAAAGTGATTTTCTCAGTTTTTCGTGTTGTTTGCCCATGAATATTTTGGTGATATGACTTTCAGATAGTTATTTTGCAAAACATGTACAAAACCCTCCATAGGGAGTTGGGAGAGTAGTACGTGAAGCCTCACCATTTTTGCATATATTTTGGTTATTTAGGAGTCATGTTACATGAGTAATTAGGAGATTTTGTCAGTTGTTCGTGTGTGTTAGCCTATGATTATTTTGGTGATACAACTTGTAGATTTTTTTTTGCAAAACCTTTACGGAACCCTCCATAAGAAGTTGGGGAAGCAATATGTGAAGTCTCACCATTTTTTGCACATATTTTGGGGAATTAATTAGGAGCCATTTTATAGGAAATAAGCGATTTTTTGGTGATATGACTCGTGTGTGTTAGCCTATGAATATTTTGGTGATATGTCTTCCAGACGTTTTTTTTCAAAACCTTTACGGAACCCTCTGTAGGAAATTGGGGGATCAGTACTTGAAGTTTCACCATTTTTTGCACATATTTTGTGCATTTAGAAGCCATTTTACAAGAATTAGGCGATTTTTGCAATTTTTCATGCGTGTTAGCCCATGAATATTTTGATGATATGACTTCCGGACAATTGTTTTGCCAAACCTTTACGGAACCCTCCATAGAGAGTTGGGGTACAGTACGTGAAACTTCACCATTTTTTACACATTTTAAATATTTATAAGCATGGGCGGATCTACATGGATCCAAGGGGGTTCATCCGAACCCCCTTCGTTAGGAAAAATTACACGGTATATATAGGATCAATTTTTTTGATTTATATGTATATACCAAGTGATGAACCCCTGAACATAAGCTAAGGTCTTGGCTTAGTGGTGAAGGGGGTTCAAGAATTCACAATATAAAGTGTTGGGGTCGCGGGGTTTCGACCCCCTGTAACAACGTTTTTCCCCATATTTTTGAGATTTATACTATTTTATTAGATATTAAAAAATAAATTTATTTTCCATTTTTATAAAATTAAGTAAAACTTATAACGTTGTTTTACATAATTAAAATTAAAAATAACATTCTTCCCATTCTCGTTTTAAGTCAAACGT
>NW_006239032.1:1412402-1422794 GCF_000226075.1 Solanum tuberosum | reverse complement strand
TTAGTTTCAAAAATTAAATAACGTTTATATACAACAATGACCAGAGACAAGACCCATATAGTTTTAAAAAATACACTCTCTCATACTTATTTTAATGTTATGTCAAACATATACTTACTCGATTTTATTGTTGTGTTGAGATAGAGTTGAATATTTTTTTAGTTGCTTATATCTGATCCGACCCATTTATATTTGACCCGCTCCGCCCACCCCGCTTATATGGATACTAATAGTGTGCTTACTTATCTTTTTGAACCCCCTCGATGGAAATCCTGCATCCGCCACTGTTTATAAGTCAGTTTATAGGAATTAAGCCATATTTTGCTGAGGCCACCTTGCACTCACCCCACTCCGCTCCATTGCCAATTCTAAGTGAGAAATTTAAAAGCTGGACTACAAAAGGAATAGAGAGTAGAAGAAAATAAACCCACAATGGCATCAAGTTGCTACGAGGAAAATGCATCCAAGGTACAATTATGGGAGCTATTAGCACGTAGCCAAAGCTTTTACTAAAAAAAATCAAAATATAACTTACAAATTTTAAGAGAATTGAACATATAATACATATACTGCTTCCTATAAAAGAAAACATTCACAAACACTCGAAATCTTTAATTAAGAGAGAGATATTCATGCATTCCACCACAATTCTCGACACATGGTCACAAGAGACATAATTCTAAAGACGCGGAAATGGAAGCTATATTAGAGAGAGTCAATGTAAAACATGAATTGGAACATTACCACATGTTATAACAATAAAAATATAAGATTTGCAGTATAAAAATATATTCATAAACTTAGGCAATAATTTGCCATTACATCACCATAATAATAACAATATGCAAGTAAAGCTGTGGGCTACAATTTCCCCCCTAAATTTGGTCCTTTTGTAGCCACTTCAGCCTCTATAATTTTTCACTTTAACTTTACCAACACCCAACTTACATAAAAAGAAAAAAGAGTAACAAACCAATTCCCCAGAAAGTTGATAGTAATTCAAAAGAAAAAGAAACTAATCCCCCGCGACACTTCAAAATTTTCCCAGATAAAAAAGAGAATAATTGAAGGTGGGAAATCGTATGAATTTTTCTTTTTTTCGATCAGGTCAGTGTAATTATTTAAAATTTGGTGAAATTAAACGCGGAAATTCTTTCCCTGGAAAGTTTGTCCAAATTGCCAGTTAGCTGGTGCAATGTTGTATGAAGCAGAGCTGCGTCGATCACTACCAGTGACTCTAAAAGAAAGTGCTTGTCCGATTAGTTTTGCATTTGTTTGCCAATTTTGACCCCAATTACGAGTCATCGAAATCCATGGCGTGTTTGTGCCTTTAACATAAACCTTTTGAATGTCCCCTGCACCTGCAACGTTGGTTACTAACACCAAGTTAAAGTATTGGAAACCGTTGACTGTGAATCTGATTCCTCCTTGTTTCCTGCATGGAACCCTGTAAAAAGAGGGAAAAACAAAACAGATTTTATTTTTGACGTTTACGACTTAGCATTAAGGACAAATGCACCAAAAATAGAAAAAACGCGTTATTGTTCAATTGATCCAGTTTATCTGCAAAATATAGGTGAAGAGTATTGGGGACCATTTGTAGATTTTAATGAAGCTATACCATTACTAGGAGTTGTAGGTTTTTGGTATAGCAAGACTATGTCCATTTGATAAAATTGGGGAGAAAATAGGACCACAAAAAGAAAAAATAAAAGAAATAAGTATTTCTAAAAATGAATTGACGGTGTAATTTTTATTGTTCACTATCAGTGCAGTGAAGTTAATCTCAAAATGAAAACTCAACAGATCAATAACGATTTTGCTAAAAATCCGGCAAATTGGATATTTCAGTCATAAGAAAACTTGTTAAATCATGACGAGAACATGTGAAGTAGTTACTTGTTAAATCATGACGAGAACATGTGAATTAGTTACTCTTGTTCCAATTTCTGTGAAGCACTAAAACAGTTGAAACTTGTGATCCAAAAAAAGAGGTTATAAATATGTACGCATCACAAATATACAAAGTAATAGTAATATTGTATTATATGGAAGCTCAAATCAGGAAACTGGAAAGTTTAGTTTAAGTAAATCCAAAGCATAATTACTTGTTAAACCTTGTGTAACACGTTACAAACTATAACAAAAAAAGAAGATGTCAAAGATTTTTTTGGTGTTAAATGAGTATAAAAGTTTGTTTACAAGATTATAATTCACCACAATTCAAACTAGTTATATTTAATTCTGCAAATAAAATACACAAAAGAATGGACAATTCAAGAAATTAGCTCAGTTGGTTGACTATCTTGAATAGCGAAAAGAGAATTTATAGATAATTAGGCACTGTGTGAGTAACTAACCTTCGGTAGTTAACAGCAACAATTCCAGCACGGTACACAGCAATTTTGAGGAACATGGGCATGGCGAGGTCGAAATGTGGGCGAGGTGGGTTACACCAACCTCCATTATCGTTAGGCAAGGCGTAATTTGGTGGGCAGAAATTTGTTCCTGTTACCAAGATGGAAGGGTTTCCAGGGTTGCAATATTCCTTCTTACTGTCAGTACACTTTATCTCGAAGCAAGAGCCGCAGCTCAGCCCACTGTTGAAAAGTGCCGTACTCAATGCCGCGTTGTTTACTCCGTACCCTTGGCTGTACAGATTCCCATAGCCACATGCACCACCTACACACATCAGCCATTGTAAATCCATCAGTAACTAACCTTCTAAATAAAGCGAAAATGGTGTGGGATTCATGTGAAGAGTAGAAAACAGAGTAATGGAAAGAAAAACACCACAGTGAACCAAATTCAAAGTTTAGCTAACGTTTCACAGTAGATTTTGAATCAGATTTTTAAAATGTTTCTTCAAATATCTGTTTGGCCATGAAACTTATCTTCAAAATATTTTCAAATTCCGAAGAAATTTCACTTTCCAAGTAAAATGTATGTCAAAATACAACTTCGAAAACTCAAATTTCAAAATCTATGGCTTAGGCTTCACAAGTACCAAAATATAAGTTGAAAATCGATGAATTTTCCTTAAAATGGGGAGAACGGAGACAGGTACAGTACCCATGGTTCCAGAAGCATCAGCGCCTCCATAAAAGGTGGCGTGGGCACTTGTCCAGGATCCGCCGGTGTAAACTCCGACGATTTTTGCGTTAACAACCGTTAGAAAACAGAGAAGACTAGCAATGCAGAGTGCCCAATTCACAGCCATTTTTCTCACAGTGAAGTGTTTGTTCAGTGTGAAGAGAAAACAGAGAGAGAAAGGGAAAATGGGATTTGAGCAGAGAGCGAATTGAGAGGGAAAGGAAAGTGAGGTGCGTATTTATTGAGGAGTTACAATGGCAGACTCCGTAATTAAATACTACTCTGTTTTCATTAATTTAAAATTTTACGCTCACTTTTAATATGTGTGAGAGGTATATTGATCCTATATATTTATCATGGTTTAAGCATGTATTTCCTCCGTTTTAAAATATTTGTCACATTATTTGCTTATTGAGTCTGAGTTATAAATTTTGACTAACATATACTTTTTCGTTATATTGATATAAGAATAATCTCAAGATATATCACATTTTTAATACTCACAATTTTTTTTAATCTAATTCATTTCCGTTCTGAAGAATATTCATTAAATTAAAAATAAAAATAAGAAACATGATAAGTATTTTGAAACTGAAGAAATAATTGCGAAAAACATATACGGTAAATGTAATGTACAAGAATACATGTGAGGTGAACGTGGTAATAAGAATAGCTAGAGCTATCTCAAGCTAAGGCACATGGAAACATGGTGATGGAGTAAATGGAATGTGTGCTAATGATTCATGCTTAAACTTATGGCAAAGCCTAAAAGATACATAGAGGAGGCTTTGAGTTCTTGATTTCGTGTTAGCAAAACTACCTAAACACTACCACCATAGAATATGGTGCATCGTCGCATCTTTCTTAATAAGAAATTTCAATTTCAAGTTTTGAGTATGAATTTTTTTTGGTAAAAAGCGTGCTTCCCCTGAATAGAGTCCTACACAATATGAATCTGAATTAATCGAGAGCCACTATAGATATCAAATATGAATACTAGATGAAAATAAACTATCTAAATACTAGTGAAACAAGTTGCTATAGTAATGTGATGATAGTTTTTCAAGTACTTGAGAGTACTAGTATAGTTGCTAATAGGATTCCAATTGGCAACTTGCAAACAATAGATAATTATAGGGTGAAAATTAACTCACACCTAAATTTTACATCATATTAATAAATGAATATCATGTATTTGCACATGTATTTCTAGCGCTTAATTGTAGTTAATTAATATGCATTATAATTTCATTAAATCACTTAACTAATAAATCAACATAATTCATTATAAATATATGATACGAGTATGTAAAATAAATATAAGTTTTTTTCCTACATGTATATATATTAAATCACTTTAAATGGATTTTAACTAGTTTATTGGTTATAGTGTAATGTTATGATCGAAATAGCAGAGTTATGTGGAAATTGATAGTTATAAATTTTGACGGTGATAAATCAGACAATAGATAAAATTATAGTAAAAGAAGCATAATATCTAATTTATTTTGATTAAGTGATCTATATATTGAGAAAATTAATATTTAAAATATAAAATCAATTGGGAATGATATTCTATAATCATGAGAAAAAAATTTGAAACAAGATCCTCAATTGTAGGTTACCAAGTTTTAGATAAATGAGATGTTATTGTTATATATATATAATGAGTCATGCATATAACTGAAACCATGTGATCTTGCTGATGTTCATGATATATATTTCATACTATTTATCTTCTATGTACTATATAAGTACTTGTTTCCACAAATTATTAAGGGATAACAAACCCTTTTGTGGTGTACATTCTTAATCAGAGATTTTGGGTTTGAATTTCTTTGAATATGGAGTTGCATTTCTTTAATTTCCGGACTAGATTCAATCAGATTCCATTATGGGTATCAGACATCAGTGAAATTTTTATTTTTATTTTTGACTAAAAACTCCAATTACATAAAGTTATATTTGTGGTAAATAGTTAAAAAATACTTAATTTTTTTTTTCTTGAAAAGGAAATACTCTTGTGAGGTAATGAGTAATTAATTTGGAATATGGTTGATGCTGCTTCTTTCTTCATCATCTATAGCCTACTGTTTCTTCCCTTTTCTTTTTCTACAAAACTGAAAATCCAACCTCCCATGTGCCTACACTTATTGCAGTCTTTTCTCTTTCTATATATTTTTTATACTTCACTCGTTTAAAAAAGAATAATTAATTTTTTTAAAATTTTATCAAAATAGCATGTATTTAAGGCTAGAACAGTAAAAGATTTTTTATTATTTTTGACATAACTTTAATTTAGAATCACAAATTAATTTTTTATTTTATTTTATTACATTTCATTTTAAGTCAAACTAGGTCATTCTTTTTCTCTTCCGAGGGGAGTAACTTTTATTATCACTAATTTTGTGTTATTTTGGTTGACTGACGCAATATTGATCTTTTTCTTTCTTTCTTTGTTGTTCACTTTTTGACCTTTGATTGTTTTGTCATATAATAAAACAATTTCATTCAAGCATATAGCTTATACAATATTATTATTTGTTTTTATCCGTTATCGCTTCAAATATTACACAAAATATACATGAACATCTAAGTTCGATTAGCAATTTGAGATTTAATCAATTTCTATATTGAGCATGGTTGAACTTCCCCACGATGCGTCATGTGTCATGTGCATGTAAATTAAATACACAACATTATTTTGTAAGAAAAGCAAAAACAGGATACATAGGTATTTCTCGAATTAATGAGATGCGCGTAAGCTAGTTTAGAAACTATAAGTATAATATTTTTTTAAAAAACAGCAGGATAACCATGTACTGTGACCAACTGAATCTATCTAGTAAATCATGAAAAAAGGTGTAGTTGATCATATATATTACTCCCTTCATTTCAATTTATGTGACACTTTTCGGATTTTGTAGTTCAAAAAAATATATTTTTGACTATAAATTTTTCATATATCTTTTAAATAATTTGAATTGTTAATTATTGTGACTTAGGGCCCGTTTGAATTGGCTTAAAAAAGTTGTTTTAAAGTAAAAAATAAAAAGTCAAACATAAGTGATTTTTAATTCAAAAAATAAAAAGTAAGGGAGGTCCACTTTTGATTTTTAACTTATTTAAAGTCATTTTAAACTACTGTTAAGTTATTTTAACCTTGCCAAAATACTTCTTAACTTATTTCAAGTTATTTTTATATTTGTTAAATACTTTCAGAAGTCAAAAACTGACTTTAAAGTAGGTTTGACCAACTTTTAAGCCAATTCATACACCCTCTTAGAGTACTTTTTACGTAGTTTACAAATATATATAAATTTCATTTCAAAACGTTTGAAGATTTTATGCACAAATTCTCAATCAAATTTAAATTATTTAACTCTCGAAAAACAAAAAAATATCATATTAATTGAAATAGATGGAGTACCACATTTACGTATACATCAATTTAATTTTTCAACAAACGTCTCCTTAACATGTGACTTCATTTGCCACCAAGCTCACTTAACACCTTCCGTTCGCTATCATTACTTCAGTGTCGTGTCGGAATAGATAAGATCCTTTCATTTTTAACTATAAATATCTTGAGTTTGAATTTTAGAAATGAAAATAAATCTGATAGAGAGTGTTCACTATACACATTTAAATTCTTGTAGTTATATTTATTACTTCTCGTAAATATAAACATATTAACAGCCTTAGTAAAAAGCGAAAATTGAATTTGAAATTATTTAGTGCGTCAGTTTAACTAATATCTCATGGTACGTAACTACTTGATCTCTAATAATGATAAATAATTTGATAAGCAAATGGTGGATCAACTAGCTTATGTGATGCGTATAACGAATATTTCTTCATTAAAAAGGCTCTTGCAATTAATACCACATTTAAAAATAATAGAAGATGACTTGATCAAGATGGATTTATAATGACAAATTAAATGCATTTTCTAAGCTCACATATGGTATCTCCATCATAACTTGATATGAGAATTCTCACTTTTAAATAACTGATAATAATTTAATTTATATAATATAAAAACATTGCACTAAATGCTTGCAAAAATTAAAAAAGAAGAGCAATTAATCATACAAGGTTGGCAATATTTATTGGAATGAAATAATAATTTATAATAATATTGGAGTCGTGGGGTTGAGTGCTTCTATTGTTGGATTAATAATAAAAAAATTCTTATTTAGTTTTCACTCCCTATTCAATAACCGTTTAAATATTCACATCAAAATCTTAGTATAAGGTGAGAAACTTGCTATTGAAAGATAATTATATTTTTCATAAATTTAAACTTAACACTTCTAATTTAGAATGAAAAAAATATTTATCACTTTACGGCAACCGTTAAAACGAATAATCAAAGATAATAACAATAAGATATCTTATGAAATGAAGGAAGAATTATCAATATTATATACTATAGTTTACAATATTTATTATTAATACAAGTCTATGTCAAAAGTCAAAACGAACGTACCCTACGGATTAGTCACATTGTACTTTAATATATCCACATTCTTGTTCCATGTGCTTTTAGCATACTTTAGGGTATTTGGAAAAATATTAAAATGTTGTGTTGACTCTTAAAGGGATTTGACTTTATATTATGTATGATCAAGGGATCTAAAATCACATGCAAACAAATAATTTCATGAGGAGTATTCATTGAGGTTTGATAAATTATTAACTACCTTTTGGGTCTACTTGTTTTGGAAGTCAATGCTTCCCATATTTTTAATTCTTGATCAAAACATTTTTTTTTGAAATCGCAATTTAGAAAAGTAAATCTCTCCTATGCAATAGCACTCGCAGGCCACACATGAGAAGTAAATCAAACTAGACAAGTCTAATGTGATGAAGCCTACTACGTTGACATGAGGAATTGATTTTTAGCCTTTTTTCTTATGAGATATCCTTTGTTGCACCAACTCATCAATTACCCTTACGAGTATCATAATATTATTATTAACTAAAAATAAGGTAGTTGCTCCCAATAATAACAA
This sequence comes from Solanum tuberosum, assembly GCF_000226075.1. Lineage (NCBI taxonomy): Eukaryota > Viridiplantae > Streptophyta > Magnoliopsida > Solanales > Solanaceae > Solanum > Solanum tuberosum. Next base: position 1,414,683 of record NW_006239032.1, on the reverse strand, counting down.
CGATTCCATCTACTTAAGACTTTTCTGTCACAAGTTGGTACTCCAATAATTTAAAAAAAATCTGTTTTTACTTGCATTAAAAGGTTCCTTTAGGGATGTACTATATCACATATAAACAAAGGTTTTTCTTAATTATATAAAAAGAGTAAATAATAATCCTAACTTACTGATCAAACTGTTATGAAATTGGTTATGATTTTAAAATTGAAAACGTCAACCCACAGAAATGTAAACATCATCACGTAGAAATTTAATCACAACATGGAAGTGGAAAATTTAATCATTCTATTTCTAATTTTTTTTTTATGATGTTCACTATATTCTTATTGAAGACTCAATTATATTAATTGATTTGTAGTTCGTTGCGTAAAATTCATTTAAGAGGAAAGTGTTTCCTACTAAGATTTTAAAATTCTAGGAACCCGAGTCCAAGGCCAAATTCAGGTAGGAGGGAGGGGTTCATCCGAACTCCACTGTTTAATGTTTACACATAGTTAAACTTATTTTTTGTGTTGATAAAGCATCTATAAAAGCTATGCTTGTCAATTCAATAAGTGATTTTGGATTAGCTCCTTATACATATTAGATAATGAATCTATTTTGATTTATTCATGTGTTTACTTTTTTATATTTTAAATTCTCTTAATAAATTTTTTGACTTTGCCACTGTCCGAGACCTCTAAAAGGGTCCTATCCATCGATCCTACCACAACCTTTGTCGGTAATGAAATTTCCCTTCCTCGAACGTTATGGATTTATTTTTGTGAGTATTAAATAGTGTGCACTTGTTCCGTACCACTTTTTCAAGAACCATGTGATCCAAAAACCAAGTAGTACTAATTAATTTGTTCATAAATATATATACGTACTACTGCGTTATTTTTTAGAAATTAAAAAAATAAATCAATTTGTTAATAAATTATATGCCATTGAGAGTTGACCATCATGAGAATAATATTATTTTTCCCATTTTTGAAAGACTTTTAATAATTAATTTTGGTTAGAAACATATGATGTCGTACGTAATTGATTACGTATAAAAGTGATCATTTGAGTTCCGTGACTCGTAATTTGAAGTTTATAGTAACTGAATTTGCCTCCGAATTCATAATTTATTATAGGAATAATACATAAATATGTTCTTTAATTTAACCTCAATTTAAATTTATGTCCTCTAATTTTGGACGTGCACAAGTAAACACTTAAACTTGTATAAAGTTGAAAAAATAGACACATGCTTCCTGCGTGATATCCTACATGGAAATTTGCATCTTACGTGGTATTCTATGTATATTATGCCACGTAGGACTCATGTGTCTACTTGTTCAACTTTACAAAAGTTAAAGTGACTATATATTCAAGCAGAGGTTATTGAGTTCATCCAAATCTGCAGCAAATGATCGACATCTTGTTAGGAACGAATTAATTAGGTGTCATGCATAAACTAGCAACGTAAACTGTGAAAGACCATGAACAAGAACAAACGAGAAATATACCAAAAGACACAAATATTTAATGTGGTTCGGTCAACCGTCCTACACCCACAATTTATATTAATATGAGAGTACAAAATATCAAGAGAAATTAATTAAATCCACACAATTCATTCGAAATAACGTAACACTCATGTCTCACAAATCTACCTTTGGGAAAACGTTTTTTTAAAAAAAAACTTGAGTTCAATTTTATTTTCTCCTTTATGATACTTGGTATATGACGCTCTACTTATCAAACGAATTTCAGCTTACAATATTTATATATTTTTGGACAAAGATAAGGTTCAAGTAATATATTAATCTAACTACTCGTCCATAAAAAAAGAAGAGAATAAATCCAGCTAATATCTTATCTATCCAATTAAGAATCTAATATATATAAGCACAATTATATGACCAATCATAATGCCAATTAGAATTTCATCCCACAAAATTTTACTAGGACCCTTTTTCACAAATGAATGAATTAACCTAATTTTATTTTTAAAGAAGAAAAAATGAATTTTATAACATAATGCTATTTTATTTTAGAGTGAGAAATGAATTTCACGAGACGAAGGAACATATAAGAAATTACATGTAAATAAAATTTAGGCCAAACACATACACAGCCCCTCAAACTTGGCCCCATTTTTCATTTTGGCACTCCAACTTAGCCTTGTTCCATTTTAACCCTTGAACTCCATTTTTTCTGTTCCATTTTAACACGAAATACTATTTTTATGATTTCTTTATTTTATATATATTCTTTAAATGCAACTTCTTATTTTAGATCGACACGCGGG
>NW_006239032.1:1405723-1409211 GCF_000226075.1 Solanum tuberosum | reverse complement strand
GTGCCAAAATGAAAAATGGGACCAAGTTTAAGGGGCTGTGTATGTGTTTGGCCTAAAATTTAAGTGCACTCGTTTTCAAGATCATTGAGTGTAATTTCATGCAATACAACCATTTGCTTTACCTAATGTCAGAAACATTGGGAGAATTGTCTTGTAGGAACGAAATTATTCATATTGGGCCGTAGCCCATCATAAACTGCAAAACTAACTCATATTGGGTCAGCCCATTTCATAGACCTTCTATGAATCATTTCGAGGAGGCCTTTAACTTGGCCTTAGTTTCATACATCCATATCATATGTACTAATTCTGTTAATATTTTTAAATCATTACGTATCTTACACTAATGAAGAATTTTTATCATATACTAAGGAAGATATACACTTTTAGATACTTGTATTTTTGCTACCAGATACACTAAAATAAGAGATGGAGAGAGATAGTCATGCATCTTATATACATGCGAACCACACTAGATACATGCTAGATGTGATTCGCAAGTATATGGGATACTAGACACATATGAGAGTGGCGAGCGAGATTTATATATATATATATATATATATCATATATCAAGTTGGATAGGAACCTAAAGTTTGAGCACAAATTCAATCATATATATTCTTGTTAATTTGTTTCGTCTCTACGTATATCAAAGGGTGTGTTAGCTGTCAAGTAGCATAGATATAGAATTAGATTCAACGAGATCCGTTCACAATTAAATTCATTGATAATTTTTTCACAAGTATTATTGTGACACGAGGGAGTTACTCAAATGATAAACACCTCTTATAAATGAGTACGGATGGAATTCATGATCTTAGTTTCCTGATTTCCAAATCAATGTTTGACATCTACATTAAGATTCAACTAAATCTCAATTTGGGATAATGCTCTCTAACAAAAGTTGACTCCTCCGATTAGGGGTGTTCACGGGTCGATTTGGATCGGTTATTGGTCAAAATCAAAACCAAACCAACTTAATTGGTTTTAAAATTATCAAAACCAAACCAAACCAAATATAGTATATATTTATCGATTTGGTTCTTATCGGTTTCGGTTCGGTTATTAACCATAGACAAAAAAAAAACAATTCATTCAAAGCGTTAAAAAAATGACAACAATATATTTAAAACGAAAGTAGTTAGAATGACTGATATTACATAACTTTCCATCATTGAATTTACTATGAATAAAGCTTCCAATTTCATTATTTTGGGTTAGAAGAAAGAGACATTGATATTTTCAATCTTATAAAGAATTGTCATAGACACACTCATATACATAAAATCAATAAGATAAATATTCTCACCTTGTGCATTTGTTCTTTCATAAGTAAATTATAAATAAATTTTGATGAAAACACATATAAGATCTTTAAAGTTGTTAATAAAAATAAAATATTATGTATGTATAACAATAAAATATATGTATATAACTTGTCGGTTCGGTTCGGTTATTTCTTCGGTTTTTTCGAACAAAACCATAACCAACCCATATACTATCGGTTTTTAAAAATCTAAAACCAAACCACACCTAACCCAAATAAAAATTGGTTTATTTAATCGGTTTGATTCAGTTTTTCGATTTGAATCAATTTTTATCCAAACCGTGAACACCCCTCCTCCGATAATAAGGATAAAGCAATAGTCCACTTAATATGAATAATAGCAATAGTCCACTTAATAGAAGGCCTAGCAGAATCATTAAAAGCTGCTTTTGGTCAAACTCTTTACAGCTTCCAGCTTTTGTAAAGTGTGTTGCTTTAATTTTAGGAAAAATTGTGTTGCAGCAAATTATTAATTCAAAATAAATGGTATAACTATAATTTCATTTAATTTCAATTCGCAGCAAACTTCTTGTCATTCGCCTCTCTCCTCTCTCTCTGGAATCTCGCTCGCTACTCTCAGTCATTACTCCCTCACCTCTCTCACTCTATACAAACACAAATGTATAATTTGTGTTTGTATAAAGCGAAAGAGACTGTATATACAACTACAAATACATATCTATCCGTTCTTTACACTTATAATTATACAAATACAGATCTTTCCCTGCCCAATTCTCTTTTGCCTTTCTCTCTCTCTCGCTTTATACAAACACAAATTACACAAATACAATGTATAATTTGAGTTTGTATAAAGCGAGAGAGAGATTTGATATACAAATACAAATATTTTAACTCGATTCAATTGTATACGAATTCAAATTTTATGCAGATATACAAACACAATCATTGATAAATATTCATAATAGTTACATTTATACAATTATCTAACCGATATACATATACAATTGACCTCTCTCCACTCTCTGCCCTCTCTTGTTCGCCTCTCTCATCTCTCTCCTAATCTCGCTAGCCATTCTAGCCTAACACAAAGAACATATACATATATATACAAATACAATTTTCATAGACACAGACGCCCAATTTATACAAATTGCCGCGATTTATACAAATCAGATGCTCTATAGCAAATATAATTTGGCTATGGAGCGCAAATAGAAAAACTGTAGCTATAGAGCACTAATATGATTTCTATCTTTGCTATTCCTAAAATTTACTCTTAATTTTATTGGTTCAATTAATTCTTAGAGCCAGTTTGGATTGATTTTTTTAAAAAATAAAAAGTTTAACTTAAATGATTTTTAAAATCAAATAATAAAAGTAAGGAAAAACCTACTTTTGGTTTTTAACTTTTTTCGAAGTCCTTTTAAACATTGTCAAACACTTCCAAAAGCTAAAAATGACTTAAAAGTAGGTTTAACCAATTTTTAAGTCAATCCAAACAAACTCTTAGTCTGATAGCACGATTTATTTATATATGTGTGTGTGTATGTATATCGATTGATATTATTGTTGAATTATTGTAATCGACGGTATATTTTTTAACCGTAACTCAAAATTACTTGTTTTGTGTCAATATATTGTGTCGTAATTATCTCAAAATTACTTGTCTTAACCCTTGTTTGTAACCAACAAGGGTGATGTTGGAATAGAGTCGAGCCCCAATACAAATATCAAACACCGAATAAAAAATCAAAAGAAAAAAACTTTGTATTTTCTGATTGGCTATGTCTTACTTGCATCTAGTGTCGGCAAAATGAGCCCATATTTTGGTAACCCGTTCATATTTTAATGGGTTGGGTGAGTGACTTTTTACATGGGTAAAATATGAGTTCAACCCATATTACGCCATAAAAATATGGGTAAAATATTGATTAGCCAAATGGGATAAGCTTCTAACTTTTATTCACTCAAAATTCATGATATCACTAAAAAAAATTGTAACTTCTCTTCCTTTTTATGTTCTTCTGTAGAACTAATTATTTTTCTCTATAATTGAAAAGGTGAAGTCTTTAGCCCTCCAAAAATATATATTTTAAATGTACATTTCTTTTGTTAATTATAATTATATTTTTATATTTATTTAATTTTATATTGGATAATAAATAATAGTGTAAAATAAGCAAATCATGTATTAGTA
>NW_006239032.1:1381023-1404892 GCF_000226075.1 Solanum tuberosum | reverse complement strand
TTTTCGGAAAATATTTTCTACTCACCAACCAAACATGAGAAAATAAGTTAAAAATCTATTTGTTTTTCAGGAAAACATTTTCGAGGAAAACATAAATTTATTTTATATTGAAAAGTTAGGATTTTTTTTTTTTTTACTTTTATGATACAATAAAACTAAATGAAGCATTTTCAACATTTTTCATCTAAGAAAAGACTAAAATATTTTTTCCATGTTGAATTCTTAAGTAGAGTATTATTTACTCATGAAAATATGGATAAACTAGTATTTTACCCAATCCATTTGTTACCCATTTTATATTGACCCATTTTCAATCCGCCCAAATTTGATCCAATCCGCTCATTTGCCACCACTAGCATCCAACTTTTTTGCTTTTTCTATACTCCATAGACCATACGTGTGGAATTTGGAAAGGATACTATCCTAAGCCGTGGTAAGAATTTATTCCAAAGTAGTTTTAACCTTTGGATATTAATTGTCTAAGTGGAAATAATTTTTGTTAGCATTTAATGAGCATCATGCATTTTATAAAAAAAAAATGAGGATAATGTAATCCTTACGTAAGGATCATTTTATCCAACTTCCGATCATTAAAAAACATTTCAAACATGAATAGTTATAATAAGAGATTCTCCATATATCATATGATTCTCGTTTTTTAAAATCCAAGCTTCTCCGTTTAGTTTAACCCGGCCAATATATCCCGTTAGATTTAATGTTGAATGGATGATATAGATATACATGTGCCCATGATAATATATTAAGGATTAAATAAATTAGATCCTTAAACTTAAAAGAACTTCAGTTAAAATAGGTCCAGTGGGGTGGTCCTATTTTTCTTTTTGCAAAGATCTAGAAAGTATAAATTGTCACTAAAAAATAAAATAAAAAATTATTTAGAATACGCTAGAAAGCTTAGGTTGTAAATGCGTCTAGGTTCATTCTGATAGTTTTTTATGCATTTGGGATGGGACAATATACAAATTATTTCTGATACAAAGTAAACAAAACAACAAACACTACTAAAAAGTCATAATTTCTCATTTATTAAGAAAAAAATTATAAGGGTCAAGGTACGGTATTAACTAAAGAATTTGATACATAATTATTTAAAAATCGTTTGGTAAGTCTTGAGCGTTAAAACATTAAACGTGTGTATAGAGAATATAGTCAGATGCTTAAAGCATAAACGTTACACAATTATACCCACATGTGTTGCTCGAGGTGTTTTGCTAGTACACTACTCCAAAATGAGTTCTAAAACTGCATTTTAAAACATTTTGCTTCAATTACAAATATTTATTTAACTGAACACGAAATTTACCTAGTTACTTCTTTGTTTTAGTTACGAACACCTATTTAATTGAGCACGGATAAATAGATAGATATATAAGATTTTACACACCTCAAACACCAGATATAAGGTGAAACAATCCATCAAACCTAGGACGCACAAACTTAAAAAATTTATATATTTATTTATTTCGTCTAATTATAAGTGGTGTCCATGGCCCAACTCTCTCCAATCCCAATCTCCCACTTTATTTTTCCCACTTTCTCCTCATTGACTCGGTGCTCAAAACTATTATAAAATTAGTGTATATAAAATACTATTTGTTTTTCATATTCGTTGCTGACCAATGAACGTGAGAGTTCTACAAATATTTTAGAACATATGTTTTCTTGTGAGATAGAAAAAGTAATATCAGGATCATCTTTCACAAACCTTAACTAATATCATGATGTACTAAGTCGTATTCTTTGATGCAAATTTTAAACGATAATAGTATTTTAACTTATTATCTCGTCCTCACCCTCCGACGTCCTTTGAACATACATCCTAAATTTAACATAAATTTTTTTGAAATAATATTTTCTTATTTATTCATCAAATATCAAAAAATAAATAAGAAAACCTCTTATTCTTCATGAAAATTGCTTTCATGCCACACATACCTCTAATGACACTCCTTTAGAAGGACCTGGTTAGACATACTATATGAAATCAAATTAATTTAATAATTTTTTTATTCGAACATGCAATTATATTTTTCCTTCCAAATGAGCAAATCATAATCCATAAACAAATCGCTTAGATGATCACACCTTGTTCTTCTTTGTGTTACCATATATGTCTTTTATCACTGTTTTCGTAGTAGTTATCATGTTTTTGGTTGAGATATGTTGAAATAGGAGCCAAGACTTAGTGTGCATCACAAGGGTTGTCAGCACCTTAAGACGTGCCGACTGCTGAATAGAAAACAACAATTTTTGTATTCAAGCACATGCAACCCACTTCTGTCACTACAGTAATGTGCCCACTAATCCACTCACCTTGCCAGGGCCTATTGCAGCAACAATTTTACACACCCAAAAAGGGTGTCCCATTTCCTATGAACTCCATTTAAAAGCTCATATTAAAAATAAAAAAAAACAGAAGAAACTATTGGTTCTTTGTTTACAGGTGGCTTGCAAATAATAATTGGTCTGAATCCACAAACCAGTTATTTGAAAGCTGACAACACTAAACTTTCAATTTCACAACAACGATCACTAACTGGCTAAAGCTTTTTCAACGCTTTGATTTATTACTATATTATAAAAAAGAACTCTTTTTCCAGTGTTTCTTCACAGTGCATCTTTCTTTCTCAAATTCTTCATCTTCCCTTAGGTTTGAGGTATGCCCTTTACATTTTCCCTTCATATCAACTGTGTTTTTTTGGGGGGTTTATGCTTGCCTGTAAATTCTGGGGTTCTCTTGATTTTTGTTCAAGTACTTTAAATATGAGCATAATTTTGAGTCAATGATGACACTTTTAACTTTTTTTTGTGAAAAAGGATCTTATTGGGGCAAGAGTCTGAAGATTAGTTCAGATAATCTGTGATCAAATTTCAATCTTGTTAATGTATATGATTTGATGTTTGTTTTGTTTTAATAGCTTTGTCATTTTTTTTTGGAGAATCATGTGACATTGAGATTTGATATGAGAATTTATGAATTACTAGGTTAAAATGGATCCAAGGTTCAATAGATTTCCAACTAGTGTGAATGGATTTAATCTGGAGAACCAATCCTTACTAAGCTTTTCGGATAATTGGAAGAATAATGAACCTATAATTGGGGCTATTTATCCAGATCAGAAAATAGTCAATGTTCCAAGATTTGAAAATAGTTTTGTCCAACATAATGTTCCATCTCTTTCAAATGACCCTTCAACAACAAGCAATATAGCATTGACTTCTGAGATTGGTACTGAGGATGACTACAATGAAGATTTTGATTTCTCGGATACGGTTTTGAGCTATATAAATCAGATGCTTATGGAAGAAGATATGGAGGACAAGACACATATGCTTCAAGAGTCGTTGGAACTTCAAGCGAAAGAGAGGTCATTTTATGAGGCCCTTGGCAAGAAGTATCCGCCTTCACCTCAGCAGAACCTGCCCATTACTGACCAGAACGGTGAGATACCGGATGACTATTACTCAGGAAGTGTGTATAGTTCTACAAGTAATGTCATTGACAGTAGTGGTTACCTAATTGATCCAAGGTTGGTTAGCATTTCAAATGATCATAATTACTCTTATGAACAAGGCCTTTTCATTTGTAATGGTGCTTACTCTTCGATTAGCTCATCGAATAGCATAAATAATCTTGTAGATGGGTTCTTGGACTCTCCTGTAAGTCCTCTTCATATTCCTGATATATATAATGATAGCCACCCGATTTGGAACTTTAGGAAAGGAGTGGAAGAAGCGAGGAAATTCCTCCCTACTAATAATAAGTTGTTGGACAATGTGGTTATCAACGACTTGCTACCTCAGGAGAAAAGAGGAGAAAGTGGTTGTGCGGCAGCTCAGGTGGAGAAAAGGGATGTGGGAGCGACTTCACCTACAGGGCCGAGAGGGACGAAAAATCCTCATAGAGATGATAGGGATTTATTAGAAGAAGAAGAAGAAAGAAGTAGCAAGCAAGCTGCAGTTTATACAGAATCTACAGTTCGTTCAGATGAGTTTGATGTAATTTTGTTGCATAGCATGGGGGATGGAAGGGAAGCATTGACAGCTTATCGTGAGAGCTTGAAGAACGCTAGAACAAAACCCACGGTGCAATCAAAAGGATTTGCTGTAGGGAGGGGAGGCCGCGGGAAGAAACAGTCTGGTAAAAAGGAAGTCATAGATTTAAGGTCTCTTTTAATAAATTGTGCACAGGCTGTTGCTGCTGATGATTGCAGGAGTGCAACTGAACTGCTGAAACAGGTAAGACTTCATTCATCTCCTTTTGGAGATGGCAACCAGAGATTAGCTCATTGTTTTGCAGATGGTCTGGAAGCACGTTTGGCAGGCACTGGTAGCCAGATTTATAAGGCCCTCGTCAATAAACGAACATCAGCAGCTGATTTTTTAAAGGCCTATCATTTGTATCTTGCATCATGCCCATTCAGAAAGATGTCAGGTTTTACCTCAAACAAGACAATCATTAGAAAATCAAAGAATGCTACAAGGGTCCATGTCATTGACTTTGGCATCCTCTATGGCTTTCAATGGCCTACGTTAATTCAACGTATTGCAGCAAGAGAAGGTGGACCACCAAATCTTCGTATTACTGGTATAGAATTTCCTCAACCTGGCTTCAGGCCAGCAGAAAGGATTGAGGAAACAGGACGCCGTTTGAGCGATTATGCCAAGTCCTTTAATGTTCCATTTGAGTACCAAGCAATAGCAAAGAAATGGGAAACCATCAGACTTGAGGATCTAAAGCTTGAAAAGGATGAGTATCTTGTTGTCAACTGTTTGTATAGATTTAAGAACTTGCACGATGAGACCGTGTTATCTGACAGTTCGAGAACTCTCGTTCTCAATCTAATAAGGGAGATCAATCCAGACATTTTCATCCATGGGATTGTCAATGGGGCCTATAGTGCCCCATTCTTTGTCACACGGTTCCGTGAGGTCCTGTTTCATTTTTCAGCACTTTTTGATATGCTGGAAGCTAATGTACCCCGGGAGTTTCCGGAAAGAATGTTAATTGAGAGAGAGATCTTTGGGAGGGAAGCCCTGAATGTCATAGCTTGCGAAGGATGGGAAAGAGTTGAAAGGCCAGAGACATATAAGCAGTGGCAAGTTCGTCATCTAAGAGCAAGGTTTACACAAACACCTTTTGAGCAAGAGGAGATCATGAATATGGCAGTTGAAAAGGTGAGAACAAGCTATCACAAAGACTTTGTAATCGATCAAGATAACAAGTGGATGTTGCTGGGGTGGAAAGGGAGAACGATCTACGCCTTATCTTGTTGGACACCTATTTAAGAAACCTGCAAGGCATGCTTTTGAAAATGAACTTGTCCTTCCACATATTTGGAGAATTCAACAATACAGATGTAAGTCTCATAGCCTATTTTCCATCACATGTGTTTTCTTCTTATTGCGCTTCATCACTTAACATTTAAAAGTGACAAATTTTCCTCCCGTGCAGTGCAGGTATCTGGCAAGCTCATTCTAGATATTGCTTACACAAGCGATACAAAGGTCATGTTGTTGCTCAGTACTCTTGCCAACGATGATGAAGTCAAATGGCTAGCAGATAGTCATTTCCAATAAGTGTGAAGCACATTTGGTTTATTTTCCATATCAGTGGTATACAAGCTAAGGTTGCACACACTTCGACCAATTCCTTGAATATCTGCTACTACCCAATAACTCTACCCACCAAGACCTAGGTAGCTGTGAAAAAATCGCCTAGAGTTTTTTTTGTTGGTCTCTAGTGAAATTTCTTTCCTGATCTTGAGGCTTTTTCTCGTTTCGGGACTACTTGGCACATCCTTGGGTGCTTATGTGCAACACGTTTGTTATTAAACATCGCTTTCTTGTTTGTTTCTCTTCTTTGTCCATTATTTGGGTTTCCACTATGAAAGAAAGCAAGTTTTTGGATATCCAAGTTTCTTCTCAAGTTTTTTTGGTTCGCAATAGGCAATCTGGAATTTAATGATGTTGCAAGTGGGGTGCCTTTTCTACTTTTCTTCCCAAAGACCTCAAAAGCATAAAACTTTTAAAGATCAAGAAAATTAATTTAGGATATGCAGAACAGAGAGTGTGGTTCCAAATGCGTCTTGTTTCATTCAAATTGAGCAAAAAAAGAATATTATGCGTCTAGGAAATGCGAGGGAGTTCTTTTTGTAAAATTAATTATCAGAAAATGACTACTTATGTATGAATGATTTAATATTTGACCAACTTAGCATCGAGGTGTGTTTTAATACAAAGAATATGATAGCTTAGGTAGGTAAAGGGAACAATGAATAGTTGCGGTCTGTAACTCGAGAAAAAGTGATAGTTTAAGAGTGTTTTTGAACATTAACTCATCTTTTAACTAGAAACTACACACTGCTAAAATGAAAACTTTATCATTTCTTTTTTCAGGCAGTGTGTGTTCTATTCAATTAGCAATTTGGAAATTAGAACATGGAGAAAACTAGCAGGTTAAAGGAAAAAAAAAAAGAAACGAGACGGAGATAATGAATACAGGACTAAGCATTGTATTAAAACTGAATGTCAAGATTCGATTCTAGTAATAAGCTGCTGTCTCACAATATTCTTGTGTGTTTCACTTTACCATTCTAATGCAATGAACTATTTGAAGATTTTTCTGTCCTTTACTTACTTTTCATCAAAGAGTACTCACAGCAAATCTCAGGACAAAACAAGTCGTTCATAGTCTCAACATCAGCTATCATACTTCATTTCTTTATTTACGCCACAGAAAATTTGTTTACTTCTAAACCTTGAAATGTGAACAAAGTTTTAACTTGCAAACCTCAGTTGTTGCCCTTCTCCTCATTTACATGGTTGCTATTTATGTCACACTGCAGCAAAACCAAATCCATAACAATGTTCAAAATGACAGATAGAAGTTCAAACGTTATGAAGCTGAACACAGACAGAAGGCCTAATAGAATAAGTTAGTAGAATCCGAGAGAAAGTTCAATGAATACAAATATGAACAAACATCTTACCAAATAGATCAGAATAGAGTTAAAAATAAATGCTAGATAAAAGTAAAACCATTTTGAAGTTGAACCTCTCGGAACATAGACTGAAGACCTAATAGAATAATTTAGCAGAACCAGGTAGAAACCTAGTGAATAACAAGATGCGCAAACATCTAAAATGAATAGATAAGAACAGAGTTTTTAAAAAGAGATAAAAGTACAACAATTATGAAGCTGAACTCTAATGAACACAGGCAGAAGGCCTATTAGAATAATTTAGCAGAATATGAGAGAAACTTCAATGAATATCAAGATGAGAGAACATCTTAAGCAAATAGATCAGAGCATTAATCAAATCTTCTAATTAGAAAATACATCACTAAATTTCCAAATGATCATAAAAAGGATTATTACATGAATGCTCTTCGGATATACAACCATACATACACAAAACAGACAGAGAACTGAAGCTATACCTTTAACTTGCAGATCAACATGCTCCATCATCAGATTTTCATTCTTCTCATCAGTATTTATCTCAATTTTCAGGTCAGTCAAGGTCTGATTATCTTCTTTTAGCGACTCTGAGATTGGAAACAGCAGTATTTCAAGGATTAATCATTCAGTCAAAGGAGTTGCAGCATTGAAGGAAAGATAAAGTCTATAAGGCAGAAATTTCAAAATGGAGATAAATGTTATGAACACAAATGATGACGTCGAGGAGAACTTGGCAGCTACAGTGGACAAGAACATTACTCAGACCTAAAAGGAGCAAGCCGTGACAATTCCCTCTAAAAGGTTGGCAGATCTCATTGTGAAGCCTGGATGACAAAAACGTGAATAGCAAGTGGTGCAGGGAAACAGTGTAATGAGTGAGAGTTTGCTATAAGGAGCAGTGAGTAGGCATAGTAAGAGTAGGTTATTTTTATGTGAAGTTTTTGATCTTCTCATCCTTTTTCTTCTTCTGCATCGCTCTTCTTCTTCCATATCAGTTCAGTTGTTATTTCTTTGTAATTTCAATTAGTGATTGCAATATTACAACACTTCCCTTGGTTATTATTGAGCTTGTTTCAATAGATCGCTACAAATAATAAGTTGGAAGACGATAAACTTTTATCATTTGAAAAAGCATTTAACTAGGCCTGATGAACAAAAAATAGAGATGCATTTGTCGATGTCGAATCACAAAGAAGCTTCTATATCAACTTCAATTCTTAACAATCGACAGAATTACAGATAACTAAATTCCTTTTTCACCAAATTACTAAGATCAATCGGAAGAATTTAATAATAACTTCGAGATACGTCTATAGACATGCACAACTAGAATATGATATACCTTGAACTGGCTGCAGTCCATGCTTCACCTCTTCCAACCTCTTCTGCATTCTTTCGCGTCTATCAAGGAGCAATATCTTATGACCATCAATGATCATTAGAGAAGTAGGACAAGTTACTTTAGTACGTCGCACTTCGAGTTCCTCCATATCGTTCTCAATGGATTCAACAGATTTGCCAATACACTCAATCAAGTACATTTTTCTGTTGGCGACAAGAGTTTTAATGAAGGGATGTTCATCGTAGCTTTCTCCAGTAACGCTACTATCCTCAGACACATCAGATTCATCGTCAGTCGTCTCATCATCACTGTTTTCCTGATCGAAACTCTCTTCTCCGGGAACGATTTTGTCCTCAGCCATTACTCCGATTCTACTGAAAACAAAAACAAAACCGTGAAAAAAAAACAGATAATGTAAGCAATGGAAGGTGAATTTGGAATGAAAACTACCTTGATCTTGATGTCATTCTCTGAAACCGAAAGTTATCGATTGAGAGAGAATAGTGCCCTCATTGAAGACATGCTTGCGATTTAGCCCTATGTGTATTTATATAGTGTGATTTTTCAGTTTTGCTTTATTTAATTCATTTTTTCAAATCAAAAGAAAAATTTCAGTTGTAACCGACTGACACGATTATCGAGAAATCTCTCTGGACTCTGTGCACTTCTTTCGACTTATAATTTGTGATCGTTTTGTTGCATTCGTCATGGTTTAAACTTTAATTGCTTATAATGTAATGTGTTAGTACTAATAAATTGAATTAAATTAATTTAATATTTAAATTTTTTAGATGTGTGAAAACTATACGATACATAAGTTGTGATCTTTTTTACTTCATCTATCCAACAAAAAATGTTCACTGTTGTCTTGAAACACCCCTTAAAAAACAATAAATAATAAGGGTAATATTACTATATTATCCTTTGATTTTGTTAAATTTAATGATTTGACAAATGTGTTAGATGATATAGTACTTATTTAATAATAAGGGTCAAATAGACACAAAAACAAAATTATGTCTTGATTTTCTAAATTGGACAAGTATTGTTGAACAATTATATTTAGTACAGTGGATAATTATTGTTGGACGGAGAGAATATATTAATATGATGGAAATAAAATTTTACACTCTGTTTGGATCATTGTTACCCATTGTTTCATAATGTATTGTATTGTATTGTATTGTACTCTATTGTATGGTAGATACAATGTTTGGCTTAACTGTATTATTTGTTGTTGTTTAATAACATTTTTATTGTTTGGTTTGATTGTATCGCATTGTATTGTAATTTATAAATTTACTAAAATATCCTTAATTATTCTAGGGTAGGAGGTTTGATTAGAATTAAATAATATAAGGTAAAGGGTAAAATAGTATTATGAAATATTATGTAAAGATATAATTGGAAAAAGAAATTAAGTAACAATGGAAACACACCATATTAGTTGTTCCATAAAATGGGGTTTTCATTGTTATGTAACAATGGAATATAACAATACAATACAATACATTTTAAGTAGCAATCAAAACAAACAGTGTAGGTATAGTAACGATACAATACAATATAATGAATAACAATGATCCAAACAGAGTGTTAAAGTATTGGTCAAAGTTCATATAAATTTAATTTTGGATAAACAAAACGCAATAAATAAAAGTGAAATTTGGGAGGTTACATTTCAATACTAAAACTCATGTATGTTTGAGAAGTGTACGTGATACTTACAAGTTACATCATATAACTATTAAGTTGATGATATTAGGTAGGTCATTTTTATTTTTTTTAAGTGTTTGTTTAGAGGCATTGTAACCATAAGTGGAAATACCAATCATTCATGACGATTATTCGTATTCTTATCCTTCCTCAGTTCACATGGAAGAGAGAAACCACTCCTCAAGCCAAGGATGGGTGCCAAAGAGAAGATGTGCACGCTGGTAGAAAGCAACTGATTGAGATTTTAAGTTTCATTTGAATAAACGGTAGACCAAGTCAATCTCAATTAAAAATGAATCTGAACATATGCTTTCACATTTAGCTTTTTTGTCTGCTTCCTTTAACGACAATACATACACAATATAGTCCCACAAGTGGAGTCTGGAGAGGATAAAGTCATGTAGAGAGCTTGTTTCCGATAAATCTTCGGCTCAAAGCAAAAGCACAACATTTATGAACACATAAGCCATAGCAGGATAGTAAGAAATAGAGGCATACGAGACAAGTAGTAATAGAAAACTAAGAGTGATCAGAAGTACAAAAATAGTAAAATAATAAAAATATCGAAAATAATACTAATATTACTGGTAATTTATACCGTCGCTGTTCTTCATTGTCATTTACAAAACATGACCCATAATTATACTAAGACAATCCCCTTGTTGCAATTCCTAGCTCCACCACTGTTAACACCTTATAAATAAGATTTTCACTAATCAGAAAAGGAATTTAGAAACTTGATATAGGAAAACTAGTCATTTAAGCTTGAATTAGAAACTAAAAGCTGCAGCTTTGCATCTAAAATTAAAGTTCCAAACTGATTTTTGAACTTGATAGGCATGCTTTGTACTTCATATATTACGTTTATACTATCATTTTGTTCATATAATATTTTTCTTCGTTGCACCTTTCTTTACTAGAACCCATCCTTTAATTGCACATTTCCGCTTTACGCTTAAAGCCCCAACATACCTTGTGCCTTTCTCTGCTATTTCCTGCGCTTTATTGCCTTTGACAACACTGACTGGGACAATCTTTGGTTCAACAGGTGATGATCTATCATCTTGTGTGGTTTTTCCGTCAGTGCTATCTTTAGTTTCTCCGTTTTCTTCTTCGAATCCTTGCTTGAACCTGTAATAGTTTGTGGGCTCACTACTCTCGAATGGGCGTTCACCCAATACCTGGGCCATATCTTCTTGATGAAGGACCTCCTTTTCTAGTAGCAATTCTGCAATCTGAGCTACATGTTCTCTGTGTTCCTCTATAAGTTGTAAAGTACGATCATATGCCTTGGCTACCCATTTTCTAACTTCATTGTCAATAAGTGCTGCAGTCTTGCTACTGTAGGGCTTTGATGTCTCAAGTGCATCTTCTCTTTGCGGAAAAGAAAGAAGACCAACTTTGTCACTGAAGCCGTAGACTGCTACCTGGGCATATGTCATCTTGGTCACTTTCTCCAAATCATCTTGAGCTCCGGTTGAGATTTTTCCAATCAAAATCTACTCAAAATTAAGTACTAGTTAATATCCATATGAACATTGTGAAAATATGAATTAGTGAAAAATAGAAGGATGGAGGTAGAAAGTTAGGAAAAAGAACAGGTAGAAAAAGGATTTAAAGAGACTGCATTTTCATTAAGGTACGTAGTTACTAAATCTTGTGCAACAATGAAGTATAATAAGTGAAGTTGCTTTTTAGGTTATCATTCTATAAAAATCCAGAGTCGTCGTATGAAGGCCTACTACTTCATCAAGCAACTTTTCGTTGAGGTCGAAAAGCAGAGAACGGAATATGACCAAACTCATTCGGAATTATTCACTATGTATGCATTTAGGCATGTTATTCTGTAAAAGTTGGAGGCATGACAGTCTTCTTAAATACACCTAGAAAATTACTCATTCCTACAGCAAAAAGGTACCTAAAATGACATGCTGCAAACAACTTTGATGCCTATAAAATATTCTTGCAGAACCACAACACAAGTAATTCATGTTACAAGGGATTCACCTTCTAGAGGCTAACTATTTAGTGTGGACAGAGCAGATAATAAGAAAATGATGATTTCCTAAAGAGAATGTCACAGGAGTCAATCTTGAAGTATGATGCAAGGATCATCCAAGTCCATATAAGGAGACAACGACCTATTTTTCAACCAATGGGGGAAGCTCTAACAGTCTTTGGTAGAAATGGTTTGCATATGCATAGTGCATACAGATGATGAGATTTTCCAAAAGATTAACTAATAATGCTGTAGGGAAAACAAGTGAAAGCTAGGAGACAGTTGATAAATTTACCTGCTCAGCAGCTCGGCCACCAAGAGTCATACATGTCATATCAAATAGCTGCTCCTTGGTCATTAAATGATTTTCACTGCTAACATATTGAGCAAATCCTAGTGCTGCTGTACCACGAGGAATAATTGTCACTTTAAGTAATGGATCTGCATATTCCAAGAACCAACCAGCAACAGCATGGCCAGATTCATGATAGGCAATTGTCCTCCTTTCCATCTTGCTTATGACCTGTAGAAAGCACAAAGGTAGTTTGAATTCGTAAATTATATCATTCAAACATGAAGTTTTTTGCCATTTGCAAGTTCTTAACAGACCCTACTGGACTGCAATTTATAACAGCATCTCAAGAAAAAAGTGAGGAGATTGGATACCTTGTTCTTCTTCTCTAGACCACCGATCACCCTGTCTATTGCTGCCTCAAAATGTTGCATTTTGATTTTGGTACACTCGCTCCTAGCAGCAACCAAAGCAGATTCATTACAAACATTTGCAATATCTGCTCCAACAAATCCTGGTGTTAGAGCAGCAAGCCTCTGTGAATAGAATGCTGCTTCTTGATCAATTTTCAAATTGTTCAAATAGATTCTGAAAATCTGTTCACGACCTCTTATGTCTGGTTTGTCAATGGTAATCTGGCGATCAAATCGACCAGGCCTTAACAACGCTTTGTCTAATATATCAAGTCTATTTGTGCCAGCAAGCACAACTACACCAGATGTGGTTGCAAATCCATCCATTTCTACAAGCAGTTGATTTAAAGTTCTTTCACGTTCATCAGTTGCTCCAGAAGAGTGTCCCCTCCCTCTTGCACCGCCAATTGCATCAATCTCATCTATGAAAATAATACTAGGTGCACATCGTCTTGCCTCCCGAAATAAGCTCCTAACTCTAGCTGGTCCAATACCAACAAACATCTCCAAAAAATCTGAACCAGAGATAGAGAGAAAAGGTACACCAGACTCTCCTGCTGTAGCTTTAGCTAAGAGTGTCTTTCCAGTCCCGGGAGGACCCACTAGAAGAGCACCCTTAGGAATTTTGGCTCCTAACTCCTCGTATTTCTTGGGATTCTTAAGGAAGTGGACAAACTCCATGATTTCCTGCTTAGCCTCGTCACATCCAGCCACATCCTTGAAGAAGACCTGTCCAATAAAAGTGCCAACTGACTTTAATTTCCAACTAATCATGAAATAAAACTGATTCTCAGTGAAAAGAATGTTGGTTATTTTAAAGCTGCACCAATAATGGAACTAAATTCTCACCTTGTTCTTTGCATTTTTGTCCATCTTCATGAAATGCGGTTTACCAATACCAAATAGTCCTCTAACACCTCCCCAATCCATATAATAAAGGATAGCTAGAAGCAATACCATTACACCAAACTTCACCATTTCTGGCAACCAATCCAACTCATTAACATATACCACAGGGACGTAATTGCGAGGGTCTATTCCAGAGGCTTCTTGTGCTTCCTTAAGCTTCTGCTCAAATAACACAACACTCCCAATGTTGAAATAATATTTGTGGTGGCTCAGGTTTCTACTACCATTTGTACAACTTATAGGACCTTGAACTGTGTCATCACAAGTTTGATTATTATCAGGTGAAGAATTCTTTATATAAACTGTGGCTACTTCTTTGTTAGCAACAACAATTCGATCAACATGACCAGGTTCAAGTAGCTTGTTTTTGAACTCTTGGAAGCTAATCTGCGAATTCACATAAAAAGAGGTATCCATGTCAAAGAGAAAATACAACTATCTGATGAGAATAAGACAAACACTTCCCCCTCCAAGAAAATAGAATCCTGCTAAGTCACCAGTCACAACTAAAAAGATTTAACATATACAGAATTGCGTTGCTTCTTTAATTTCATAGCTACACTGTAAAACCTTGAGTAGTAGTTCTTCATCAATATAATCCACCTTAATATATTATTACTGTTATAGATATTAATATAACCAATTAGATTAAGAAGAATATGTTTCAACTTGGCAAGCTAAAACTGAGATGAAATTGTCACGTACTTAAATGAAATAGCATGAGCACCAAAGCTTCTTTATATGGCATTTGATTTAAGAAGTTCTAGTTTTGAAAACAACTAAATGAAGTTGACTTCATCTCAAAACCAATTCTTCAAAACCAAACTAAGAATTTCATCCATGAAAGTTTCCAAATTAAACACATTGATATCAGAAATATTACGATCAACTTATATTGAACTCACGCTCCTCAAGGCACTAAACTCATCCTACCATAAAAGAAAAAGGAGCTGTAACAATGAGAATTAAAAACTGTACAACAAACTGTTGGTTAAGGACTAACCTCCTCCGAATCAAGATGGTTCAGGAGTAATATTGACGACAGAACAGAACCAATAAACAGAATCAATAGTATATAGTGATGTTGCTTCATGAAGGTCTTTATTGATGAAGGTTCTCTTAAAGGTTTCCTTGTTCACTTGCACTTCGCTCTGCCAAAGATTAAACCAAAGAAACAAAAAATCACCATAACAAGCTAAAAGGGAACAAAACATTAAAAGAATAATCTGGAGAAACAGGAATTAGAGCAGCAAGCGACGAAGGGCTGATCATGTCAAGTAATGTTACTTATCACTTATTCCACACATTAAGGTTTTCACACTAGGAATTTTAATATGTTGTTCTGATTAGTATACAAGCACTTTTACACCATTGTTAAGACATACTATTAAAATCTACTGCTTACTGCTTTTTCAGTTCAGAAACTCTTAGAAGAAACACAATAGCAGAAAATTAGAATACTCAACATATCCCTGTTCTTGTAATTTCCTTTGTCTGCTTTCTACACCACACAAGAAAAGCACACTCAAATTCCGCCCAACCTTTCGATTTCCATCACCATTTACAGATAAAGTATCTTTGTCTTGGAATAGCATAAATCATTTAGATCTCTACAACCAACTGTTGTGATCCACGATGACTTCATAAGGGCCTATGGCCTAGATGCAGCAAATATGACTAATCCAGTTGATATTATTGGGCCGAGTAAAATGTTAGAGAGTTTATATAGGATCCAGGCCCAATTAGCTATTGTTAAAAGGGTCTAGGGATTAGAAAGAAGGGTTATGAAAACTATTATGTGAAGCTTTGGCTTTCTGATCCTCTCATCTCCCTTCTATGGTCTTGTATCTCATCCCTTTCTGGTTACTTCTTTCTCGGTTTATCTCTCCTTAGTTAGTGTATTATTACTTGTTGTGCGTATTATACGTTGTAATTTGAATCTAATATATATTACATTTTGTGTTGGGAATCGAGTTTGTTACATTGGTGCTTTCATCCAGAGGTCTTCAATGGAGGACCAAATATTTCGAACTATCGACGGATCAATTAAGGTTGTGAAGGATTCATGGTCCAAGGATATTGCTGAGATTCGATGTATGTTACAAGAGGTTGTAGGGAAATTATCTCCGACCACACCTCAATTTTCCCTTGATTCATGTTCGTCCATGGAAGTAGATTCCGTGAAAATACCCAGATTCAACGGTGATGACCCTGCGACATGGGTTTTTCAGGTAGAACAATATTTCACTCACTATAACATTTTTTCAGATCGAAAATTGTCATTGGCTTCTTTATATTTGGATGGCGATGCTTTGAATTGGTATTACTGGTTATATCGAAACAAGCAACTTGCAGATTGGGACCATTTTGTAGCAAAATTGTTCATTCGGTTCTGAACTCGGAGTCAAGAAGCACCTGACAGGCGTTTAGCCTACTATAACAACCAAACCTTTGCCCACAAGGTGTTTGGGGAAAAGTCGGATAAGAAAACTGAAGATGTTGTGAATGTTGAAGCAATGCTTCAAACACCGGATTCTATGAAACCAAAAGGTGAGTATAAGGATATACCGGTACAAATTAAAACTGAGGGTGCTGAAATTTCGCTAACTCAAGCAAAACAGGAGAACTGCGATTTCAAGGAGATATCCAATTCGGATTTGGATGACAACAAAGATGATCCCCTGCCTCTTGTTCTGATAATGACATATACAAATATCCGAGGAGGCGTGTCATTGTAGATCACAGAAACAGGTGCTGAAGTTATAGTAAACAAGGCGCAAAAGTCGTTTGGTATTTATTCTCATAAAGCCCGACAACAATTGGTTGACAATAAAGTGGTCGACTTACTCTGGGAAAGAAGTGACCTCTTGATTTTGGATGGAACTAGATTGATGCACAAGAACATATTTATAATTTTTCCATTTGATCCTGGTGGCAAATTGTTGGATGAAATGTCAATAGCAAAGTGGGTAGACAAACCGGTCAACCTTGGCCTCGATGGGTCCGATCATGTTAAGTAGTATTTTCTGTATCATATTTCAAGTGCTTCTGGAGCTTCTTCTGATCCTAGTAGTACTCTTGATGCTATTCTTGTGATCAATGTTCAGAAGCTATGCAAGAATAATGGAGTCAATTCTGGAATCATCAAAGCTGCCTGACTTTCACCTGTAGCAGCCAAGGAACTTATAATACTCCAAGTGGCCAGATGAAGTTTCTTGATATGAACCTTGAGGACAAGGTTCTTTTCGGGGGCGGAAGTATTGTTGTGATCTACGATGACTTCATAAGGGCCTATGGCCTAGATGCAGCAAATATGACTAATCCAGTTGATATTATTGGGCCGAGTAAAATGTTAGAGAGTTTATATAGGATCCAGGCCCAATTAGCTATTGTTAAAAGGGTCTATGGATTAGAAAGAAGGGTTATGAAAACTATTATGTGAAGCTTTGGCTTTCTGATCCTCTCATCTCCCTTCTATGGTCTTGTATCTCATCCCTTTCTGGTTACTTCTTTCTCGGTTTATCTCTCCTTAGTTAGTGTATTATTACTTGTTGTGCATATTATACGTTGTAATTTGAATCTAATATATATTACATTTTGTGTTGGGAATCGAGTTTGTTACACCAACTCTCTCCCACTTTGTAGATTTCATAATCATTCATGGATAGGTATCCTCATCTTCGTAATATTCCAAAATAGTATAAATGATTTAGATCTCTATTACTATCTCTAGAAAATTTCTTACTGGTTTTGCACAAAGTTTTATAATCAATTTCCTATATAAAGTACATCTACACATTTCCTTTTGATAAGTAAAGAACATCTTGATTCTAGACGTTATCTCTAATAAAACAAAGTTTATGTAAATATGAATATATATAATGATATCGAATTCAAAAAATTTATATATTCTATTGAACAAACTTCAGAATAAAACTGATATAATTCCTACAATTAACATATCCAAGAAAAGTTTTGTTAGATCACTTCAAATCATTTTACTCCATCACATGTTCTCTAATATCAAATATAACTGATCAGTGACAATCAAACCGGAATTAGGGGCTAATTCCTCAAGTGGTCATCCAACCGAGGGCGGAGCCAGCATATTGTTAGGGGTTCATCCGAACACCATTCGGCGGAAATTACTACTATTTATACATGGTTAAGATTATTTTTTTATGTATATATTGTAGATGTCAAACCCTCATCGATTAGTTCGTGTGCTTACTTCTTCAGATTTTAAACCCCCTTATTAAAAATCCTAACTCCACCACTGCATCCAACTGAATGATTTTTCAACAGAAGTCCGTAAACTAACTTTTATCACTTTGAAACTATTAAACTTATGATTGGTCACTCAAAAATATAAACTTAGCTAAAATACCAATGTGGCTTGCCAAGTTACTAACAAATAGAGCAAGACAATTAACCAGTTCTTTTTATAAATAAAAAAAAAAAAACATTTTTTCCCAAACCCTGAAATACATTTGGCTCTAGAAAATGCCAAATCTAAAAGATACTGTTGTCCAATGAGATTATTGATGATCGTGCCTTAAAGGTTCATTATTATCCACATATTCCATCTCTGTTTCAGCAAATTACAGCAAAATCCGCTAATTTTGGTTCAAACTCTATATTTGTATTTAAAAATCAATACACATAGTACATATAACCTAATAAGCTGATAAAAAATTCAGAACCCATAAACTCAAAATTCTAGAGCCGCCTCTGAATTTGAATTTACAACACGTAGACAAGATGATGGTTAAGCTTAAAGATTAAGGTCATAAATTTCATCAAATGCTAAAAAATTAGTGTATTATAGTATTTTTAAAACCTAGTCTGATATTCACCATTATTATCAGAGAGTTTGATGAACTTACCTGTAATTGTTTGCAGAAATAGCAAATATGGAATGGCTTGGTGGAGGAAAGACCTATATGTTGTTTAGAGGAATTAAAGGGAAATTTAAACAAATATATTGGTCAACATAAAATATTATGTTAATATTATTATATGTAATATAACATTAAAAATTATTTTGTGGGTTGTTCTTTTACTTTTTTCAAAGAGCTGGGTCAGTGTTTTGTTTTTAGTTGTTGTGATGGCATTTTAGCAAGTATGATTTATGTGATAACATTCTTTATTATTAATAATACTTTTAAAAAGTAATATATTGTTATACTTAAAAATAATTATATTTTACATTTCTCATTTACTACTATTAATGAGAAGTCCGACTAAATTCGGATTCGTGTCGGAAAGTTTACATGGGAGGGTAATGGGAGGGTAAAGCGCTCCCTAACAAATGTAACTATGTATCCAAGGGAGCTCGAATCCGAGACCTCGTGGTTAAGAATGGTGTTAATGAGAAGCTTGATGCTTATTTGACGAAGCTTCTGCAACGCTAAATACATATATTTTTAAAAAGTTTAATTAAATATTCAAAATAATTTTTAAAATTGATTCGTCAAACATTAATTACTTTTTATCAAAAGTACTTTTGAAACAAAAAATATTTCTCAAAATAAGTTGATTTTAGAAATACTATCTATCAACCTAGTAATCACACTCATATTATGATATCTTTGAGATCACAATATAGTCATAATCACGCAAACATATAATGTATTTATGACTCAAGTCTTAAAATAAGTTGATTTTAGAAATACTATCTATCAGTCTAGTAATCACACTCGTATCTTTGAGATCACAATATAGTCATAATCACACAAACATTATGATGTATTTATGACTCAAGTCTAAAAATAAGTTGATTTTAGAAGTTAAGTCAGACAAATTAATAGTCATACAAATATTATGATATCTTTAAGACACAGGTTTCAAAGGACGTAACATATTTATGATTATAAGTTTTAAAAGTTTTTATTTTTTTTAAGCTTCATGTCATTTTAAACTATACTTCCTCGGTCTCATATTATTTATTTACGTTATTAAAAATAAATGTCTCAAATTTATTTGTCAATTTACAAAATAAGGACAAAATTAATTAATTTTTTGAAAGTAGAGACATTATAAAATTCCAAAACAAATGTTCTATTATTATTCTTGGTATTGATGGATAAGTTGCAAGAAATATCCCTTATTGAGATACTGTCTTCCAGCTCAATTGTGTAGCAAATGCCATCAGTACTTTCCTCAAATGTTATGTACAGTTGGTGACTTTATTACCAACTTTGAATTGTGACATGGATAATTTTAATTACTATAATAGGATATTTGTCATTTGTTTTAGATTATCAATTGTGTTATTAATTACTAAATAGTATTATTTGTAATTGCCTAGTAAATGATTTACTTGTATAAGGGTCCTTCACACAAATATCTTTATTTTAAGGTGGTGTTTAATTTTTATCCTTTAAATTTGTAGTCTTTAATTTTTGTCTTTCAACACTAAACAAAAGGTAATTAAGAACATTCCAGACATTGAAAGAACAAACAACTTTTGAAAATAAGTTTATATTTCTGTATCATAATATCTCACAAGTTATGTCATAAAAAAACATAACTAAGAATTTTTTGACTTCATAAGTTTATATGATCGTTTTATAATATCCCACGTTTTATGTTATATGTTAAGGAGGGCATAATATATTTTCAAAAAAAGGACTTGCTTATATATTCCATTAGTTACCAAAAAAAAATTAAGCCCCAAAAAGCATAACTTCAATTTCTGGATACTACAATAAATTCTGAAAAATACTACATAACTTATATTCCATAACTTAATTCCTACATAATTTATATATCAAATGAGACAAAAGTTATCAAAAATCACGTCGAGTGAATTAGAATTGAATAGATAAGAATACACTGATTCACAAATTTCATTAAACGAATCACCGTGGTAAAAACTAAAGACCATCAAATTTGAGAAAACAACAAGTATGATCATGAGATGATAAAATATACGCAAATCTTGTCACTACCTCATTAAAGTAGTGAGGTTGTTTCCAAAAAGATCTGTGGCTCAAGTATTAATTACATTGTTGATAGTAACCGCATAATTTTGTTTTACTTCAAGACTATGACAAAGAAAAAGAGAAACTTCTTGCAACTTCAGTTAAAATTCGAATGTCATTAGGAACCTATATAAGTTCACAACAATCTCTTTTCCTTTTTTTATTTTCCTTTTTGTAATAAATGGTTCTTTGGGGTACAAAAATTAGTAAAAACCATGTTTGTGTTATTAATATCATGACTAATGATTTTTACAACAATCTAAAATTGAACGTTAATACCAGAAACTCGCTACCCTGCATTCTCAGTTAAAAACCACAACTATACTGGGACAATCTCCGGTTCAACAGGCGATGATGATCCATCATCTTGTGCGGTTTTTGCCTCAGCGCCATCTTTGTTCTCTTCTTCGAATCCTTGCTTGAACCTGTCATAGTTTGTGGGCTCAACACTCACGAATGGGCGTTCACCCAATACCTGGATCAGATCTTCTTGGTGGAGGACTTCCTTTTCAAGCAGCATTTCTGCAATCTGAGCCACATGTTCTTTGTGTTTCTCTACGAGTTGTACTGTATGGTCATATGCCTTGGCTACCCATTCTCTAACTTCAGTGTCGATAATTGCTGCTGTCTTGCTACCGTAAGGCTTTGCCTCAAATGAATCTTCTCTTTGTGGAAACGAAAGGAGACCAACCTTGTCACTGAAACCATATACTGCTACCTGGGCATAAGTCATCTTGGTGACTTTCTCTAAATCATTTTGAGCTCCAGTCGAGATCTTCCCAATCAATACCTACTCAAAAAATAATCATATGAAGATAGTAAAAATCTAATCCACTAGTCAATAAGGCCAAGCTGCGTTTGAACATTTATTATAGATACGCTGCCTTTTCAATAAGGTAGTGACTAAATCTTGGCCATAAAACAGAGTATCACGGGCAGAGTTCCTAAGCAAAAGGTATTTGTTCCATACGAATCCAGTCATCAACAAGATCTAGAACTTCATTGAGCTGCTTTTTTAATGGGGTTGAAAGGTAGTATATTGGGTAGGGACCAACCCCACTATGGATTACTTAGGATACACACACTCGGACCATCAAGACATGTTGCTCTGTAGAAGTTGGTAGACGACTAGAAAACCAACCATTCACATTATGATGGTTCAATCGTGTGACTTAGATGCCTAGAAATAGTCAAGCAGAATCATAACACCCTAGTAATGTAAGTCATGATGGATTCACCATCAAGAAGCCAACCATTTTTCTAGAAGGTGTGGAAGCAAAGCAGATTATTAGAAAGTCGTGTTATCCAGATGTCTCAAAAAGAAAAAGTGCCATGAGCCATTCAAAGTTTAGAAACAAGCTAAATAAGTTCAAATGATCTTCAACTCTGTAACTCAAAACCTTCTGCCCCTTACACAGCACAAGATTTAGATTACAGAATACCAGCAAATTTGAAGGGGGCATATCTCTGCAGAGCATAAAAGAAATTCTACACATGTGCCAAAGAAGTAGGGATGGCACTCAAGGACAATGAAGCATTAACCAAAAGTTCTAACCGGTTTTGCATTTTCCTAGTTTACAGCGTGCCCTACCTGGTCCCATTAAATCTTTTTTTTTATTGCTGCTCCATTTGATAGTTCTTCTTTCAGTTTTAACAATGACTAGATTAGCATTTTCCTAGTTTACAGCGTGCACTGTCCTGGTCCCATTTAATCTTCTTTTTTTTTTTGTAAACTTTTCTTTCCAGGTTACAGTATTGCTCTATTTCATAGTTTATAACTTTTTGCAATTTTAACAAAGTTCAGAAAACAAAAATCAATGTTACCAGAGAATTCAGGAAAATTCCAACACAAATTTAATTTAATATAAATATTATAATAGTATGACTGAGAAAAGCAGAACTTATAAGTTACAAATAATGATCCTTGATTACTAAAGCATGTCCCCACCAGGAACTAACTAATAGAATAAAGAGAGAACAAAAAAAAGAGTTCAAGAATTCAAGTATTAAGTTATCATCTCTCATTTTAAAACCAACAAAGAAAATAACAATGTTCATGTAAAAACACCATTTTCACGAAAAAGGTAAAAGAAAATATATGATATAACTAGAAAATAACGGAAGCAAGCAGTAACCATGGTAAAAATAAAAAGGTGGCATATTAGTTGGTGAAGTAGATTCGCCTTTTGATCAATCAAAATCCCTTCCCAAACTGTACAAGTTTTTCTTCCAAAGCATACAAATCTCTTAGGTCTCATCCTCCCGTACCCGTCGCTGCCCAGCCTCCCTCTGTCCCATTATATGTGATGGTGTTTGGCTATGCATGAAGTTAAAGAAAGACGGACTATTGAAACTTGTGGTCTAAAAGACTAAAGCTATAAATCCTCTTATTATTAAGGGTAGGGCTGTTCATGGTTATGGTTAAAAAACCAAACCGAACCGCAATCCGAATCAAACCGATATTTGGTTGGGTTTGATTAGGTTTGGTTTTAAATTTTGAAAACCGATATTATTTGGTTTGGTTTTACTTAAAAAACCCGCAAAAATAACCAAACCGAACCGATAAATTAGATATATAAATTTTATAATTATTTAAATATTATTCATAAATAAAATATAAATATTTTGTTAAATTTTATTTTACTTAAGTCTTTAATTTTACAATTTTCTCAAGCCCAACACTTTAGCCCAACTATAACAATCCTAAGTCCAAGTCCATCAAAATCCATTTTAGTCTTTACCTACCCTATTTCACATAAAATAGTCACACTTTCCCTTAATTGAAACACTTTGTTCGTGTAATGACAACTCTAGTATTGCTTATTGAACCGACAATAGTTTTTCTGTGGATTGTTCATGTGCTAGGTGTTTGTGTATAATTAGAAGTTTAAAGTTTAATCATTTCTAAATATAAAAAAGGTGTCAATTATTTTTGGCACTGGCCGGAAGGATAGTGTGCCACGTAAAATGGGATAGAGGAGATACTGTTTTTGCTGTTTTCTTTATTTTCTCTCTTCAAGGGTTTCAAGTTTTTAACAACATACCCAATATAGTCCCACAAAGTGGGGTCTGGAGTTTCAAGTTTTTGATTGTTCAAAAATAAAGCTAGAATCTGTAACGAGCCTACCCTTGCCTTGCGTGCACTATAGCTCAAAATTTTGGTGGAAATGCCCCATCCTGCCATGTTTAAAAGCCCACCTACCTCGTCCCGTTAAACCTCCCCCTC
>NW_006239032.1:1366584-1380583 GCF_000226075.1 Solanum tuberosum | reverse complement strand
CCCCTTAACCCCCCCCCCCCCCCCCCCCCCCCGGTCCCTACAAGAAGTGGCTTCAAGATATCAAATTTGCTTTAGATCTGGGGGCTTAAGAGTGCTTTGCATGAATGGTCTCGTACATGCATCAAATGTGGTTTACTATTGTTTTCAATGAATTAAGTCTTCATGCCAATAGGGTAAACATATGAAAGCAAAGAGAGTTGATAATTTTACCTGCTCAGCAGCTCGGCCACCAAGAGTCATGCATGTCATATCAAACAGTTGTTCTTTAGTCATTAAAAGGTTCTCACTAGGAACATACTGAGCAAATCCAAGGGCTGCTGTACCACGGGGAACAATTGTCACTTTAAGCAATGGCTCTGCATGTTCCAAGAACCAACCAGTAACAGCATGCCCAGCTTCGTGATAGGCAACTGTCCGCCTTTCCAGCTTACTTATGACCTGCCGAAACCACAAATTATATTATTACATATACAACAGATCCAGCGTGATCTCACAAGTGGGGTCTGGAGAGGGTAGTGTACGCAGACCTTACCCCTACCTCGTACTAGTAGAGAGACTGTTTCCTAAAGACCCTAGGCTCAAATGTAGCAAATCAAAATTATTATGAATTAGTTGACGTGAAGGAAACACGTCAACTAATAAGGAAAGCAGTACAAAACATGCAGAAAATTCAGGAAAAAAGAGCAGTAACAACAGCAAAATATTCGTTCCATTTGCAAGTCCTTACTAAAATTTAAAGATTGCCGGCCAGCAATTTTCAAAAGCATCTCAAGAAATGTCGATCCAAAGCATACATCACTCAGGTCGACATTCACCAAAGTTCCCTTTTTATATTAAGTAAAAAGAAAAGACACTGAAGCAAAAGGAAAGAAAAAGAATCATCTAATGTCATCAACAAGTAGGTAAAAAGGTGTCGAAGCAAAGAATATCATGCGTGAAACCCACTGTCTGTTTATGCCACTGGTGATGAACTCACTATGGCTATTCAATGTCATACTCATTTTTCCTTACTGCATACGCAGCTAAACGAAGCCCCAGTCTTTATTTGTCAAATCCCAACCCCCTTATTAGTAACCCAAGTAAAGGCCAACATATTCAGAGGGGTGGGCTGGGGTAGGAGACAAACAGAAGGTTAACAATAACCAGGGACCATACCACACAAAGTAGCTCTTAGAGTCCTTGGGTCTAGCATCAAATGACAAAAAGCTCAATTAATATAGACAAGATTTCAAACTCAATTGGCTCCAAAACAGTTCAAACGCATTGGATGACAGAATATTCAGAAGAAGTACTACTCTAGAATCCCCCCCTCCCCCCCCAAAAAAAAAATAAAAAAAATATAGAACTTGTAATATTTATTTGGTGCACACGAACTAATTTAAGTCCTAATTACCCCCCTTGAATGCGGGCGGCATTTCGATAGTCTAGACCACTTCAAACGATTGGACCTCAGTTGAGTGTTAAGACACACTATCCATGTTGGAAATTAATCTGATGTGGCTGTAAACTTGGGCAAAAAAATATTTTGTCACCAAAATAGAAGAACAACAAAAAAAAAACGGAGAAAACAATTTTGAATAAAAATGAAAGGCTGGAAAAATGAAAAGGTCCATTTTAAACAAAAGAGACTCTTCACTCTCGTTTCTTTTCTTCAGTTAAGTTTGTCTAACAATTAGAAGATTTTAGGGTTTCCTCTTCAACATTTTTTTTATAACGGTGGTGTCCAGGCCAGCTTACGAGCGCCTCGACAAATTCCACAGATCGGGTAAGTCTATCCACCAAGGCTTGAATAGATGGGAGAAATCAACTAATGTTGGTTTGCCTCTGTTGGGAACTGAATCTGAGACCTCATGGTTCTCAACCCACACCCCTTCCTTCACTAACCATTGGACCACACCCTTAGGTGCCTCCTTCAACATTTCTTCTTGAGATTTCCCATAATTATTCTCGGGCGAGTTGTGCATCAGTGAGAGGGTTCATATTCTGGGTTTTGAGGGTTGTATTATTGGTTAATTTCCGGTCAGTTGTGGGAAATCTCCCTTAAAAACAACTTGGATATCTGGTGTCTATTTTTGATGTTTATTTCTGGCGGATGTTAAGTTTTTATGCACTTTGGTGACTGTTTTGTTGAAGGAGATTGTGGATGTAGTTGTAAAAGCACTTTGATGGCAAATTACCAGTCCAGTTTAAACCTTCAATTGGTCTGTTTCTAGTCAATTTTTCTGGGTTAGAATTTAGCCCGTTTCTAACCAACTTTTCTTGGGTTTATTAGGCTATTTCCAGCCGATATTCTGAGTTTAGGCTGCAATTGTCCAGTTTCCAAAGACAAGCACAAATTATATACACACAACAAAACTAAGAAATGTTATCTAGAAAAAGAAAGAGACCAAAAAAATGAAGAGGACCACTTTCTCTGCCAGGTGGCAGAGGCACTTCAGGGAGGTCGAGAATATCAAAATGCCAGGTTCAGAGGTGAGTTAGGACTAAAATTAGTTCCAGTAAGCACTGAAAAAAACGGTGACATGTTTAGGGGGATCCCTAGGTAATTTGCCAAATTTTAAAGTATCCTATCTTGTGCCACAGTGGTTTACCCCAAGCCTCCAGAAGACTGTTCACCAACCTCACAATGCTCTTCTCATTACAGAAAGAAATCAATAGTGTGATTGAATTACAGTACAAATCCTAATATGAAGAAGTAAAAATATTTTATTCACACTAATCATAAAACAAAAGAGAAATTTACTTATTAAAAATTGAGGCAATTTATCTAAGTTCAGATGGTGGAACATTGTATCGACATCCCAATTGTTCCCCAAGAAAATAAAGCAAACCTCTCCTACGAATACACTCATCTAAGCAAACCTCTCCTACAAATACACTCATCTAAGCAAACCTCTACTAAGCAGTAGATTTATAATGCTCCAGTACCTATGGATATTGGACCAATGCACTTTCAAGGATAAGTTCAATGAATCCTATCATTATCATAATAACAAATGGCTTCCACAACCAAGATGCAGAAAAAGATGAACAGAACATCATAGAAAATGCTGCTGGTGTAACGATGCAACACGCTTCCCTATGTTGTTATGGAAACATGGGATAGAAAAGTAGATAGTGGAGGGGGGAAAGTGAGAAGATCCAATACCTTATTCTTCTTCTCTAAACCACCAATCACCCTGTCTATCGCCGACTCAAAATGTTGCATGGTAATTATTGTACTCTCATTCCTAGCAGCTATTAGAGCAGCTTCATTACAAACATTTGCAATGTCTGCTCCAGCAAATCCTGGTGTTAGAGCAGCAAGTCTCTGTGAATAGAATGCTGCCTCGTGGTCAAGTTTCAACTTGTTGAGATAGATTCTGAAAATTTGTTCACGGCCTTTGATGTCTGGTTTATCAATGGTAATCTGGCGATCAAATCGACCAGGCCTTAACAAGGCTTTGTCTAATATATCAGGTCTATTTGTGCCAGCAAGTACAACTACACCAGATGTGGTTGCAAATCCATCCATTTCTACAAGCAGTTGATTTAAAGTACTTTCACGTTCATCATTTCCTCCAGCAAAGCCTCCCCGCCCTCTTGCTCGACCAATAGCATCAATCTCATCAATGAAAATTATACTAGGTGCAGATTGTCTTGCCTCCTGAAATAAGCTCCTAACTCTAGCTGGTCCAACACCAACAAACATCTCCATAAATTCTGACCCAGAAATCGAGAGAAAAGGTACACCAGATTCTCCTGCTGTAGCTTTAGCTAGAAGTGTCTTTCCGGTCCCAGGAGGACCCACTAGCAGAGCACCCTTAGGAATTTTGGCTCCCAACTGCTCGTATTTCTTGGGGTTCTTAAGAAAGTGGACGAATTCCATAATTTCTTGCTTAGCCTCGTCACATCCAGCCACATCCTTGAAGAAAACCTGTATCAAGAAAGTGCCAATAACTTTCTAAGAAACTAATCAAGAAATATCATGGCATGTATCATTTTAAATTTTCTATTTCAACATACTGGTACTTTTGAAACTGCAGGAATAATATAAAGTGATTCGCACCTTATTCTTCGCATTTTTATCCGTCTTGATGAAATTCGCTTTGCCAATATTAAATATTCCACGACCACCTTTCCCGCCAGAGCCTCCCACTCCTATGCCACCCTGCACTCTTCGTCCCATAAAATAAAGGACAGCTAGAATCAATATTGTTGGACCAAACCTCATCAGTTCTTGGAACCAATTCATTTCATTAACATATAACACAGGAACATAATTGTGAGGGTCTATTCCCAAGGTTTCTTGTGCTTCCTCAAGCTTCTCTTCAAATGACTCAACACTCCCAATGTTAAAATAGTATTTGTAGTAGCCCACGTTTCTTTTACCATCCGTACCACTCGTAGGACCTTGAATAGTGTCATCATCTGTTTGACTAATACCAGGTGCAGAACTCCTCACATAAACTTTGGCCACAGATTTGTTAGTAACAACAATTCGATCAACAAGACCAGGTTCAAGTAGATTGTTTTTGAATTCTTGGAAGCTAATCTGAAATTATACATAAAGCATTAATAACCATGATAAGCTAAGAAAGATACAGAAGACAACCAACTAATGAAGATACGATAGAATTGCCAACCCTAGAAAATAAAGACCTGCTTAGTCACCAGACATCACTGAAAATATTTAATATACACAGAAGTCGCACTGCTTCAATAATTTCAAAGCCACACTAAAAGACGTTCTTCATCAACCACTTCAATTTTTACTTATTTTTATTGTTGTTAAAAATGTCAAGATAATCATTTTGAGTGAGGCAATATATAACCAATATGCAAGGACTTCAGGTGGGATGAAATAGAGTCGGTACTCAGGTTTCGTTTCTCACTTTTGTATGTTGCTTTAACAAGTATATAATCTTCTATCCACTGGAGTCATCACTAAACTTGTTGATGAGTTATTTCAGACTAAGTAAAAAGTTATAATGGAATGCAGCTGGGGTTAATTTGCTTATGTATTTCACTAATCGAATTCAATTAAATTCGTGCACTAATTCTTATTGTGGATGGATTTGTTTCTCTTCTTAGGTTTATGCTCTACTAAAGCAAATAGCTGCTCCATCTGGATTTGCATGTACAGGACAAAAAGGTAGTAATGTCTCTGAATAAAAAACATTGGAATGAAAAAAACATGAAACTGTCCATGAACCAGTGCACGGTATAAGAACATAAATCTTTCAGTGATCAATCGGACCATGTAAATGACAGGCTCAAGTAATCCTATACCAATATACTACAAGTTATTCTATTTACTCATGCAGGTCGTCTTGGAGGGGGGCGGGAGAGAAGAAGTAACGGTTGCAGACCAGAAGAACAATTTTATATGAGAAGACTGTAACTCCATAGTAGAATTTTTTTAATAAATATCAAGTTATGCTAATTCAAACTTCTTATTGGGTTCATGGTGGATCTGCAATAAAGCAGCATCTCCATTGATCTCTAACAAGCTGAGGGAACCTTTTTCTCATTCATGGTTTTTGTGAAACCTTATGTGGAGTTCGGATTTTGTTTCTTCATGTTTGTTTCTCAATAAACATTTATCAGGAGAAGCTTTTGAAAAAACAACTTTTAGAAAACAACTGCGTTTGAAATGTTTCTGGGGCAAATAGTTGTTCAGAAAACAATGAAAAACACCTGAAATCTGTTTGGTTCTTAGAAAAGTTTCTGGCTTTATACAAAATCAATTTTTTTTAACAACCCAAACAATATTATTATTTAAAATGTTATTTGAGATAAAAAAAATCCAATCAAATGCCATCCAAACCCAAAAAAATGCAAGTGATACCTTCCACAAACACTAATGCTGAATAGTAAAATTCATCACTTTGGTCTCCCTCAAAAATAAGTAGTATTAACTTTTGGACAGCTAAATCATTAAATCTTTCTTTTAATGAGAATTTTTGGGTAGCTATATCAACCAATCTTTTTTAAATGGCATTAGGTTTTTAAAAAGTTACCGGACAATATTCCAAAAATAAAAACTAACACGCGTTTAGAAAGAAACAAAATCAAAGCAAATTATTTTGGTTTTGGAAACATCAGAAAATTGCATTTCGAACACCGTTCCCAAAATCCGTTCTTCTAAACCAACTCACAATTTCTGTCTGGAAATTCCAATACCAACTCTCTAAAATTAATTCCTACCTTGATCACCCGCTATCCTAGAATCCTCTGTTACTACTAGAGTTAATTGTTCTCTCATTTCCCCTTCTTGTGAAAAGGCAAGCCATGATTACAAAGAGTTGGTCCTAACATAGATATCAACACGATAGCAATCAAGTTCACATTGAACTCACACTTCATAAGGCACTAAACTCATCCTCCCAGGAAGGGACTGAAACAATGAAAACTCAAAATGTAGATGTAAATGTCGATTAAGACTAACCTCCTTCTGCTCACGAGGAGAAAAAAGTGTCGATGACAGAATAAACCCAATAAATAGCAAGGGTGTGAGAATATTTTGATATTGCTTCATGAAGTTCTCCTGAGGGTTTCCTTGCTCACCTGTACTTTCCTCTGCCCAAAAAGAAACCAAAAAATAGTTTTTCACCATAGCCAGGCCAAAAGGGAACACAACATGAAACAAGAAAAGAATGTGGAGGTCTGCTATCAATAGTTACTTATCACTTGTTTCATACTCTATTATACAGAATGCAATGATATTACAGTTTTTAAACTTATATTAAGTGTATACTCTTGACCAACTAGAACCTCAGTACCAGAAACTTCCTTACACAAAGATTGCCTTCACATAAAGAGCCTGTTTGGACTGGCTTTTTGGCTTATTTTTTTTTTATCATTTTAGCCTAATTATAAGCTCTTAAAAACACTTAAAATAAGACAATCCAAACAGGCTCAAAGTCAACTGAATATCTTCGTGTCCACTGGAAGTGTTTAATTAGTGATCTTCAGTTCAACTATGCAAAATTAAGAGAACATACTGTCCCTTGATTTAAAATTTGAGTGTGCAAACTAATATTTAACCTAAACAAATATTTATTTTATTAATTTAACGAAAAATGGTCAAACAAGTGTACCTAACCTATTGGATATGTTTTATCATTACCCTTCGTTAACCTATTGGACCATAAGTATCCACCGTTATCTTGTGGTTCAAATATACTCCTGAACAATTAAAAAGGTACAAATAAGCCCTTTGAAGTAAAGGTGGAAACCAATCATGGTATAATTGGACTTTCTTAATTGCTTATGGATATATTTGAACCATTTCAGTTGTTCAGAGCATGCTTCAAATTATTTCATTTGCTGCAAAAAAAAAGAAATTGATGAAGTAATAAGAAATTTCATTGCAGCAAAATCTGTATATTGTATGTCATTTGTATACTTTATCCACTTTGCATAAGACACAACCGCTGAAAAGTATAAAGTATAAGCTAATAAAATAATATTAGCATCATATCATGTATAATCTAATTTTTCCCGATTCCAGTGTTCTTACCAACTTGTTATAACTTGGACTATGCTTAGCTCTTTTCTCTAAACTAATTTTCCAACTATAGTATTCTTATTCATTGCTTCCCTTGTTAATTTATTCTTCATTAGCTTCAAATTGTAGGAGTTAAGTCAAAACAATCCTAAAAGCAACAGTTAATGCATTCCATTTATTGTACAGGGTTCAATGGTCGAGCTGTGTACCCTGCAAGTTGAAGGTATCCCTGTGGTGATCTCGTAGTTCCTAAGAGGTTGTGTTAGTACCCTTTTAGTCTACCAACAATTTTATGCATGGAAATTAAATCAGTAGCTATTAATTATGTTTTTCTGTTTTCCCTGTAAGAGGTCCTCTGTAACAGTGTTTTCCCTGTAGCAGTTGTTTTCTGTGTAGTAGTTACTAGCAGTAAGGAGGTTATTCCTCCACTTTCTCATTTCAGTAGTATAGGAAGTTATTTCCTTGTTATTAGGTGGGTGGTTAATCACCAATGTTGTATTTAAGTTATTTGAATTCAATGGAAAGATAAGCAGAAAATTAGCCAAGTTTTTGAGTACTTCAAACTCAACAGATCGCAGGTTCTCTCTTAACGAACCAACACTATAGGTAGAAAAAAGAGAACTTCAGATTTTATCTTGCAGCGTCCCATAACTAGATCCATAACCGAGGACCATAACAACTTGGTATCAGAAACGGGGGTTATGGGAGACCAAATTCAACATCAACTAGCACAATTAGTGAATTTGTTCCAAGAAGAACGTGCAGCCAATTTAGCCAGACATGAAGCAACAAATGCTCGCTTGGATGCACTCACACAGGATTTAGTAAATTCTAAGGTCGATTATGATTCAACTGAACATATCCGTCAGAATCGCGGTTGGAAGGGTAAAAATAGAGTGGCAGGGGGTCAGGATCAGAAACAGGTAGAAGTTTCATCATTCCTCGACATACAAAACTAGATTTCCCACGATTTAATGGCCAAGAGGACCCTTTGGGATGGTTGAACAGGTGTGAACACTTCTTTCGACACCAACAAACTCTAGAAGAAGAAAAGGTTGGACTTGCTTCTTTTCATTTGGAGGGCAATGCACAACTTTGATTTCTTCAATTAGAGACAGATCTGCCTCAACTGTCTTGGGATGACTTCAAACATCATTGTAACCTTTGTTTTGGGCCACCAATCAGAAGTCAGAAATTGGGAGAATTGGCTAAGCTACACCAGATCGGGTCTGTGGCAGATTACTAAGAAACATTTGAGCAGTTAATTTCGCGGGCTGGTACACTTATGCAGTCACAAAAAATTGAACTTTATATCAATGGTCTTTGATTATATAGCAATTGAGGTTGAGTTGCATAATCCTCCAGATTTGGCTACGGCGATGAGTTTATCCCGACTTTATGAACGCAAGGAACAACCCATTTGTTCGCAATTGTTAGATGCTTGCAAATCAAAGACAGCAGATTTCTCACCTCAACAACATGTCAAATTTGTGAAGAAACTGACCAGATCTGAAATGGAGGATAGACGACTTAAGGGACTTTGTTTCAACTGTGATGAACCATTCACTCGATGTCATCAGGGCAAGAAGTTATTCTGGATTGATTTCATTAACGATGAAGAAGAATTACTTTCCACACTTAGCGCTTGAGGACAAGCGCGGTTTGAAGGAGGGGAGTAATGTTAGTACCCTTTGAGTCTACCAACAGTTTTATGCATGGAAATTAAATCATTAGCTATTAATTATGTTTTTCTGTTTTCTCTGTAATAGGTCCGCTGTAACCGTGTTTTCCCTTTAGCTGTTTTATGTGTAGTAGTTATTAGCAGTAAGGAGGTTATTCCTCCACTTTCTCATTTTAGTAGTAGTAGGAAGTTATTTCCTTGTTATTAGGTGGGTGGTTAATCACCAATGTTGTATTTAAGTTATTTGAATTCAATGGAAAATAAACAGAAAATTAGCCAAGTTTTTTAGTACTTCAAATTCAAGAGATCGCAGGTTCTCTCTTAACGAACCAGCACCATAGGTAGAAAAAAGAAAACTTCAGATTTTATCTTGCAGCGTCCCATAACTAGATCCATAACCGGGGACCATAACAGGTTGAGATGATGGTGTGCCGCATTATGCTTGAAGGGTTGAAAGATTTATAACATATATGCACGCAATTGTGACAAAAGTTTCAGTTGATTAAATCCATTTAGTCTATCATTGTATCGTAGATCTTGGTACTTTAATCTTACTAGAGCAATTTTCTTTTAGAGAGACATGATATGCTAATATTGTTTTTATAGCTTATACTCCTTGATATTTTAAAAGAGTTATGTCTAATGCCAAGTAGATAAAGTATAAAAATTTAGCAGTAAATGAATGGCTTCTGCCATTAGTGCTAGGAGCATATTTGGACCTTTCTAAAAGCCGCTGCCAACCTTTTAAAAGACATTTGATTTATCAGGTAATTGACTAAAATTTTATGATTGCAATAGATCTTTTGACACAAATAAAGGGAAGAGAAATTATGAGTGGTCCAAAATTAAGTTCTGGAAAAGATTTGTGTTAGGATACTGAGAAAAACTATTCGCAGATAAGGAGGAAAGAATGAAAAACAACAAAAAAGAAAAGAAAAGGAAACTCACACGATATCATACTTAATCAGATTATCAATGATGTAGATTAGATCATTTATTTTCCGGAAGTAAATTTTGGAGCTAACCCTGATTAATTTCTAGATGATATTTAACTGCAAGCTTTTAAAAGATTGTTTATTTAACATACAACCAACTAGGCTATAAAATATCTACTCGCGACATGTCTAACTATATGACTAGAGGTATCCACTTACTGCTCACTGTTCCTTTCACGGTTTAGTAATTTATGCCACGTCAAGAAGTGGTATATACAAAAGTATCATTAAATTTCTCTTCTCAACAGCAATAACAAATACAGTCCTATCTCTCCGTAAATAGAGGATTATCTGTGAAACCCTCTTAGATTACATAAATCAGTGTTTTTAAAAGCGCTAAGCACAGAAGAGAGTACCATAACAATCAAGAGCAAAAAGATCCATGTGGTTTAAAGCTAGTGAAGTTCAGTGCATGCCTCTTTGAAATGAAGCGCAAAATTAGCAGAAAACTAAAAATACCAAATACATATGATTTAGTTTTGAAGAGAGAACTATAACATTCAAAATGACGTTGAAAAAATAACTTCGGCATCCAATATACAATAGTGTTGATATCAATCCAATTCCTTAAAGTTGAGATTAAAATAACCAACAAGATGCTATTATTTGAAGTCCTCACTTCTCAAAGCGCATGACTTCACCCATGAAGTGATAACTTTTTTATTCACATCACTTCAACCAATGGCATTTACTAACACTGACATAAATATATCAGACATTTTGCACTGTCAAATTAAGCCCAGTAGACAGTTTTAAAGTGGGAATTGCTATTGAAGACATCCAATTCCCAGTACAATCTTAGACTCATAGCGAAGTGTGTAATCTTAACCTCCAAGAAACTTTACCATAAACTTCCATACACAAAGCTTAACTTAACACTAAGAAGGTTTCAATCCATGAACTGCGTAGGCAGTGTACAGTCTGTAAAGACAATGAACCACACAAGGCATACTGCAGAATATCTATATCTACTTCTACACATTCAACTTAAGCAAGTAAGCCATATTCCCCTTGTTATTCCCATCTCTATGCGGAGTAGTATAAATGATTTGATCGCTATAATCCAACTCTATCCCCGATGTGCATTTCCATCATAGTTCATGGATAAGTATCCTCATCTTCCTAACATTTCAAATATTAGAAATGATCTAGATCTCTAACTAATTCATTAAAAGTATTTCAGAAAGTTCTAACACCATGCTTCTAGTAATCTGAAAGTTATGCTTGATCATATGAACATACTTTATAAAAAGTAAACTCAGCTCGAACTGTCCCCTATATCTACAGATTCTAGTAAAGCCAATAACTTTTATCATAAATAATTTTACGTCATCCTATGTTACAGAACACCAAATGTAACCGATTAACACACTGCATACCTTTACCCGATTCCGCCTTTTGATTGTTCCCTTTCGGGACTTCTTTCTTGTTCTTTGGGTAATAGTTCTCATAATCTACAAAATCAAAACACAACAATCAGAATCCATCACCATAATTCAAATCAACCAAAAACAAACACCGCGTAAATAATTATTCTCACTACTTTTCTTTGACCCTTGGCTGCAAAAAAACCTCCTGAGTCTCGGGTTTGTACAAAGTTTATCAATTTCAGACAAATATGCCCTTTGCAAAGCCGCCTTATTGACACCATGCTTTCCAGCTCCAATGGATGTTAAATAACTTCTCACAAAACCTAATCCGCCATTAACGCGTGTAATGCACGCATTACTTGATGCTACTTCATCCAAAATCGCATACCTCACACCATGACCACCAGAAATCAATGCCTGTGCTCAATGAAAAAGAAAACCTATCATATCAACCCAAAAAAAAATCAAAAAAATAAACATTTGTATAAATAATACTCCGCTTACTTTATTGATCGACGAGCGAGAGCGATTAACACGTGAAAGAATCATCTTATTGAGGAACCAAACATGAATTTCTGCAGAATTATCAAATCCCTAAAATTGATATGGAAAAGTTATTTTTTTTCAAGCAATCAATTGAATTAATTTCAGATAGCTAAGTTTGAAAAGGATAAAAAGATAATCAAAGAAGATCACAATAGCTAAAAAGAGGAACTGGAACAACAAATTAGAGAAAACCGACTCGGACTCTATTACTTGGTCGATTATGGACCGGTCATTTATGGGCTTTGTGTTGCTTAGGGCCCGTTTAAACATATTTATTAATTTGAAATTTATTTATTTATTTATTTTAGCTATAATTGATTTGAAATCATGTTTATTTGAGTTACAAATTTTGTTTGAAAATATAATTGAGATCTATTAAGTTGTATAATTTGTAAAAATTATTCAAACTTCTTCCATTCTTAAATAGTTTTGCCATACAAACTATCTATTCTTTTTATATAGTCATTTCATATTAGTACACATAAGTTTTCTAATTTAAAATTATAGGTCATTTTATTTTATTTTGGACAAATATAAATTTATGATTTATGTTTTATATTTAAAAATAAAATAAAATCACAACTTGAAACTTGAAATTCTATTTTATTTTATTTTTTAGAATTTGAAATTTAAAATCATAATTTAAAATTGAAATTAAACTTTACTCCCCTATTATAAATGAAATATTAATTTTAAATTAAAACTTCAAATTTGAGCCTCACATCTATGACCAAATGCCTACTTTTATTTTATATGTTATAAACAAGACTTTACTTTTCATTTGTATGCTAACAAGATTGGGGTCAACCCTTACCTTCTTCTCCAAGCAAATGAAGAATCTTCCTTCAATTATTTTTTTTATATATATATCAAAAAAATAATAAATAAATAAAAAAGGGCACATGCTAATAAAGGGAAAAGAAAATGAAAAATTGAAGATTTCTTCCTTTTTTTCATTTTTACTAGTATGTGCTTTAAACGTATATATTACATTAATAAATAATAAAAAGAAAACTATTGTATGTAGTACGTGTAATTTTTTAAGAGTAATAAACATAAGTCGTAATTTGATAAAGGTAATAACTAATAAGTAATAATTAATCTACTATCACGAATTAACATTTAATGATCCTCTAGATGGTTGTATTAGCAAGTCAAGTAAATCGACAGAGAAAATACATAAATCGATTATGTGATCATCTAAAATATTGTCTCAATGTTATATGCAGCTAAAGTTTTATTGCAATGGCATGACTACTTTTAGAATAAAATGTGAATGAAAGACAATTTATATGCATTTTAAGTAAGAAAACATTTTTTAAAAGTTGAAAAAGAGGAGGTATAGTTTCACCTGAACATGTTATGATACAAAATGTGTTTTAAGAGGGTATTTGGCTTGGACTTTGTAAAATAAGTGAATATAAAATACATTCAACATGAATTAAAATATAAAACCTGATGTCTTTTAATTTAGGGACTAAAAACTATTCACAAGAATTTATCTTTCCATTAGTTTTAATAATAGAATGTTAAAATAGATTATTCATAAGTTTAATAACGTCAATTATTACCGTACAGAGCGCGGTCAATTCTCCTAGTTCCTTAAAAATTCAAAGGTGTGGCTTGGATTTACCTATAAAATTAAAAGTTTGAAACATTGTTTAATTTCTTCACGTATTTATTAGGGATAAGGGTCTGAAAAATACTCCAACTTTGGTCGAATTTACTGTTGCGATACTAAACTTTCATGAGGACCTATTACCTCCCTAGACTATTTAATACCGTATTTTAAACATATATATTTGCCCACGTGGACATAAAAAATAATGCAAAATTATAAATAGTAATGTGTCCACGTAGGCACATATTAACCTTTAAAATACACTATTAAATAGTTCAGGGGGTAAAAAATACG
>NW_006239032.1:1360614-1366159 GCF_000226075.1 Solanum tuberosum | reverse complement strand
AGGGATAAGGGTCTGAAAAATACCCCAACTTTGGTCGGATTTGCTGTTGCGATACTAAACTTTCATGAGGACCTATTACCTCCCTAGACTATTTAATACCGTATTTTAAACATATATATTTGCCCACGTGGACATAAAAAATAATGCAAAATTATAAATAGTAATGTGTCCACGTGGACACATATATACCTTTAAAATATACTATTAAATAGTTCAGGGGGTAAAAAATACGGTATTAAATAGTCTAGGGAGGTAATAGGTCCTCATGAAAGTTTAGTATCGGAACATCAAATCCGACCAAAGTTAGGATATTTTTCAGACATTTATCCCTATTTATTATATTGAGAACTTTTGGTTAATCCATATATGTTTTGCTTGCTATATTATGCCATACATTGAACAAAATAAAGGTAGCAAACAATTATGTGTATACTCGGACATCTTTGGGTAGGGTGATAGTATTTCATACAAATTTTCTAATGAGTTCTAAAAATATATACGTGTTATGTATTTTTCATTTTCCCCTATCAATAGTTTCATAGCGTTTCAATAGTAATTTTTTCATAGTCC
The DNA here is from genome assembly GCF_000226075.1 of Solanum tuberosum. NCBI lineage: Eukaryota > Viridiplantae > Streptophyta > Magnoliopsida > Solanales > Solanaceae > Solanum > Solanum tuberosum. The sequence continues at coordinate 1,365,589 of NW_006239032.1, read as the reverse complement.
ACAAGAATATCAGTACTAACTATCATAATTTATGTAGAGATATACAATGATTACGATCTCCTCACTTTTTATTTATAGGGAAAAGGATCAAAATTACCCCTTAACTTTGTTTTATTGGTTGACTTTATCCCTACCATTAAAAACACGTTATTTTTACCCCTGCCGTCAATAAACTTAACAAATATACCCCTCTTTGGATGGAAAACCCCAAATTAATAAAAATTATCCGATTTTACTTAAATTACACAATTTAACCCGACCCGACCCACTTAATAATATAACCCATTTCTTTTACCCAAATCTAACTTTGTTTTCCCCCACCACCACCTCCACTTAAACCACCACCAAAAGCCACCACCCTCTCCGAGATCTCCACCACCACCGGCGAAACCATCACCTCTCCCACTACTCTACCTCCTCCAAGTCATCAGCCACAAACCATCATAGATTTTCAAAGTGTTTATTCTTAATTATTGTACTTTTATTTTTTATAATCTCCTCTATATTCTTCATCAAAATCATGAGCAAAAGAAGAACATGGGTCTTGTTATTCATTTCTGTTTACGCAATTTTGCTATCGATTTTTTGGAATTTTCTCAAATCAGTACTTTTTTTGTACGAATCGACTATTTCGGCTAATTCCTCAAACCCCACAATCTCAATTTCTTCTTCTGGGGTGGCCTGCTTTATATGCATCTGTGTTATTAGGGGTAGCTTTTGGGTTCTTTGTGGCAGCTTTAGCGGTAGCTTTACCAGCTACTTTGTTAAACCCTTTCAATCCCTTACTCAGTTGATCTCCATTTCTTCCTGGCGATGTACTGCTTCATCGTCTCTTGTCGATGATGATTATGAGCAAAATTTTGTTACCCATCACTCCCATACACAGCTTTTGAAGAATTTTGATGAAATTAGTTGCTTAGGATCGAGTTGCCTAGTGGGGAATTGGGTATTGATGAGGGTGCTTTGCTCAAGTGGAGAGCTGATTTTGGTTTCTACTCTTGATAATTGTGTTATTCTTGGGGATTACAATTTTGGTTATGTTAACTTTTGCCGGAAACCAGAAGGGATTTGGTTTTAGAAAGCAAGAAATTGACTCTTGATAGGGCTGCTGACTTGGAGGAGGTAGAGTAGTGGGAGAGGTGGTGGTTTCGGCGGTGGTGGTGAAGGAGATCTCGGAGAGGGTGGTGGCTTTGGTGGTGAAGGAAAAACAAAGTTAATTTGGTAAAAAAAAAAGGGTTATATTATTAAGTGGGTCGGGTTGGGTTAAAATTGTGTAATTTAAGTAAAATCGGGTAATTTTAATTAATTTGGGGCTTTCCATCCAAAGAGGGGTATATTGTTAAGTTTATTGACGGCAGGGTAAAAATAACTTGTTTTTAACGATAGGGATAAAGTCAACCAATAAAATAAAATTGAGGGGTATTTTTGACCCTTTTCCTTTATATATATTTATTATTAATTAACGTAACAAACAAGTGAGAAGTGACTATAATTTTATGATATGAAGTATGTGAAGGGGCTTTAAAAACGTATGTTATTTTAGCTACAAAAAAGGCTTTAGAAGAGTTGTTACCTAGTGTGTGCTAGCTACTACCTAGATCACTTATTTTATTTTATTTTATGATATGAAGTAATTTTATTTTCTTTGGTTGTTGTTGTTTATTTAGATCTCCATTTGAACTTAAAGGTTCTTACTAAAGAGACTTTACATAACTTAATTTGTAGTAACACTCTTATTTGTCAAAACAATCTTGCATTATAGTCATTTCTATATGTAATAATGCATAATATTAATTAAATAAATCTTACTTCTAAAAAAGATGAAAGGTTCTTACCTTCGTTCTAAAATCTATTATAGAAAATACACTTAGCAACACGTACGTAAACTTCATATATACTACACTCATATTGCCTAATTAATATTTACTCGAGTTCTCAAATCATCTAGTTTAAGTTTAATCACAAAACAAGCATACTATCATCCACTAGAAGGAAAAAATCATATATTGTGATATGCCAAAATAGAATAAAAGAATATCCAAATACATAAACAGTATACACTCAACTCAAATGAATACATTTTGATCATTCATCCCAAAAATCTACTTGAACAAGGAATTACTCGGGTTCGAGTCCCCTTGAATACGGAAGTCACCTTTGTTAGGGAGCACTTTATCCCTTAATGTGAAAATTTCTGAGGCGAATCTCAATTTAGTCTGGCTATGAATCCTACTAAATACCGGGATGGAAATTTTAAAAAAATAAATAAAAAATCACATGGGCCTAAGGTTTGTCGAATCCAAATTTAGTTGAGAGAATGATTTTCCAACTTGGCCCATCTTTGTCAATCCTAATTCCTATATGCATCATTCTTGTTTAATTTTTTTTGGGAAAAGGCATAAATTCTCCACTAAACTTGTCACGAAATGTCAATTACACACTTATACTATTGTAACGATCTATTACACACCTAAATTACTTAAAAGTGAATTTATTTCAATCTTGACACACATATGATCGGTCACATGATGAGAAAATGTTTCACACTCGCACCATTTCTTCACCATGTCCCTACCACATCAATAATTACGTCAATCTATGTCACCCAATTTCTTCTTTCATAATACACCTTCAAAAATCCACCATTAAATCACTACCATAGTTGCTATTATCATCAAATTCACTTCTCCACCACCATAGATTTCACAGAAGGTGTTTCACACTCGCGCCACGTCATCATCATGTCACTACCATATCAATAATTATGTCAGAGTTTTTTTTAAAAATAAAATCATGTCACCCAATTTCTTCTTCTTTCCTATACACCAGCAAACTCACCATTAAATCACTACCATTGTTGCTATTATTATCAAATTCACTTCTCCACCACCATAGATTTCACCACTGGAATCTTCCCACAACCATTGCCATCATAAAAAATCGAAAACAAACATCATAAATTTAACTAAATTCACTATCGGAACCATACCACTATCATTGAAATTCATCACAATCATAACCATAAATTCACCATCCACATCAAAATCACGAGCTTCATTGCCATTATCAAAATTAAAAGTCATACCACCACTAATTTTTCACCCATCACCAAACCCACCACAAAAAATTATCACAATATACAAATTTCATTCAAGCTCAGAGAGGAGAATTGTGAAAACTTGCAATATTTATTTGCAAAGATTTTAGTCAGACAATTGAAAAACTAGTGCTCGATTTACTATTACAGATTTTGAAAAAAAAAATCTAGGGAGAATTTTTCTGAGAGAGAAGAAAGATCTATGAACATACATTAAAAAATTGAATTTTGTGCAAAAACCCAGAAACTTTTTACACAAAAAAAGCAAGATCTGAAAATTTTCTTATTTCAAATGCTCACAATCAACAAAAAAACACAAAAATAAATTGAATAATTCGTTCTTGACTTGACGAATTTGATGTGAGAATAGTAAGGATTGACCAATTTTAGATGTTTCGCCGGAATTTTTTCCAAACAGTGAACCTAATTAATTGAATAACTTCGCGATCTTTGCGATGAATTTCTATCCCGCAATGTTGTTTCTATTTTTCTCTTGAAAATTAATTATGAAAAAAAATTATTTTTTATATTAGTCCTAGCTTAAAGAGTGTTTGTGATAAGAAAAAAATGTAGCAAGAAGAAAGGTAGGGTAACACGAAGAGAAGGGTGGGGGTGGGAAGAAATTTACTTTTTTTTTTTACTCAAATGCGTTTTTTTTATTTAATCTTATTTTCATGTCAGCTTTGAGGGTGGTATTAAATTCACTTTTGAGTAGTATAAGTGTGTAATAGGTCGCCTCAATAGTTTAAGCGTGTAACTGACTTTTTGATACAACTTCAAGGATGAATTTATGTCTTTTCTCTTCTTCTTTTTTTTATTTTCTACCCGATATCTGATATTGTATTAGACAGAGTACAGTTTTTTTGTGAAAATAGAAACTTTTGTTGTAATTTGCAAACTCAATAATTACTATACACTTGACTTCAATGTTCAAAATCGAAGGGATACTGTTGAGTTGTAAATTTTTATAATCTTCAAAGTTGACTATGCTTCAGAGTTGAATGAATCTTCATGTAGTATTCATTCTAGGTTTCGGTAGGAAAACAATAGACATTGGTTGTTTGATTAAAATAGGATAAAAGATAAAAGTTTCTAAATTATCTATTTTGTGTTTGATTATAGATTAATTAGTTTTCAAAATTATTTTATATTAAAATGGTGGGATTAACTATCTTATATAGAAGGTGAGATAGTTATGAAATATATATCCCAATTCATAAAAATACTTTTCTTTATCCTATTGTGCTAACCGACTGATTCATTGACCACATTTTATAAGAATAATCGAATCAATAGCAATAAGCGCGGTTTGAAGAGACTCATATACAGAACAACGCAAAATAATATTCAGGGCGGGAGGTTTAATTAATCGAATTTTAGAAGCTGAAATTTCATCTCTACCATCAACCGAGACCCAAATAAGCCTCACTCACAAATATCTGAGCAATTCTTCCCGTTGTTTTTACACAATTTCCTTCTTAATATGTACTTTCTTTCAAAAAGTGATTAAAATTTGTGTTTTATATTATCTAATTTTACAAAAAAAATCTATCTAAAACTAGAAAATCATAGGAATATATCTATATATGTAGTAGAATTGAATCGCAAGTCGATATTGTTGTTCATCTTGTATTCCTAAGATACTTAGAACAAAACTTTGAAGAAATTGGTAAGACACAATAAAGTTTAAGAACATTTTCACAACTAGAAAATTAAAACTAGTAGATAAACTAGAATTAGAAACAGATTAGAAAAAAATATACGAAATATTTTTTCTTAAAGAAGAATTGTTGTCAATCTGTAATTAAAGAATCTTACTGATTCCAACAAACTTTGCAGAAACACGAAGTTACCAAAGTTTAATGAACCAGTGAAGAA
>NW_006239032.1:1339512-1359827 GCF_000226075.1 Solanum tuberosum | reverse complement strand
TGAAGAACAGAAGAACATAAATTAATTCACAAATATAAAATCTGTAACACATACCAGAATCTGGAAAAACAGAAAGAAGATCAAGCCCACTGAATGCACAGTGTCCCCTTAAGGAAATTATTCCCCTCTAGTATCCGAGGTTTGATTTGGAATATGTCCTCCCAGGATAGAATGATCTCAATCACTAGTGTATTGATACCCAAAACGCTGGTGTCAACGAGCCACTCAACGGCAGTAAAGTACACTTAGAATACTAGATTTAGTAGTAGAAGAAGAAGTCCAGAAATTGGTTCTTTTAAAATGAGAGGAAATCCCTCAATTTATAGAAAATAGAGGATAGTGTGAAAATGTTTTTATTGTGCCTTACCGGAAAGGTCACAAACCTTTGAAAAGTCACAATCTTTTGGAAAGGTCACCACCTTTCATAAAAGTCACAACTTTTCACGAAAGTCGCAACTTTTGATAAAAGTCACAACTCTTCATAATAGTCGCAACTTTTCATCAAAGTCACAACTCTTCATAAAAGTCGCAACTCTTCATTTTCCATTCACACATTTTAAAACCCAACAGATATGTTAGCTCATCTAGAGATGACAGTAGAGCGGGGCGCACGGGTTGAGCCTTAACCCACCTAGTTTTCAACGTACTTTTATGTGTTCCAATTCGTCCTGCTCCGCCCCACCCTGGCATAAATTTAATTTCGTCACTTTTAAAATATGATGAAGGACAGGTTTTAGTTATAATTGAATTATTTTTCATATTTTTATTTGAATAGCACAAATAAATACTATTAATTTATTTACAAATCTTGTATACAGTATCTCAACTTTGCTAACCTTTAATTAATAAGTATAGAACAAATCCTATATTTAACTTTACTTTACATAAGCAAAAAACTAACAAAAACTTAAGATAAAAAATACTTTCAAATATAACAGTAATAATATATTAAGCTTTCAATTCTGTTTTGCAGAAACCTTTTCAATATGTTTTTTTGAATAACTTTTATCGTGAGATTTTAGATTTTATTTTTTTTTAGCTTTGGTTTTGGTTGACCCATAACCCGCCATGCATTAGTGTTTTAAAAAAAATATTTCAACTCACCCCGTGCCTTCGCCCCGCCTCCGCATGTCCTTAGACCCGTCCCACTCGGTATAGCCTAAAACTCACTCTGCATCCGCTTCGATCCGTTTCGCTCAGCCTCATTGCCATCCCTAAGCTCATCTTCATCCTACCATCTATTATATATTATTTAACAATATAAAGTCAAAGACAAAGAGAGACAAATACGAATCCAAGAAAAATGTCAATTATTGTCTCCAAATTAAAAGCAAGCAGCATCCTATGAAAACAATTCCCCGCCCCTGACACTAAATTTTGCAGTTATGTTCTTAAATTCCACAACCATATTTTTCAGTCCTTTGAATTTAGAGCCAAAGAGAACGAATGATCTTAGACCAACTCTTTTGGATGATGTACGTTTGGTATTCGATTCTGATAATTTAATAATTGATAATTTAAAATAAACATCAAATATTATTTTTTATAGTTAATGGCTTATTGGTGTGAGGCGGATTATTTAATTTTTTTATCGGATAAAACGTTAATTCGTTAAGAGTTATACTTACACTTTTATCTTAGATATATTAACCTCATTTAATATTTTGCCATAATATATAATTTTATATTTTTAGTCTTAAAGCCGAAAAGCCAAAAACTAAAAAAACCTATTCACTTTTTTGTTCACGTATTACTATTATATTACTATTAATTTATAAAAGAAAAATCAATATAGAAGAATTTTATAATTTAATTATATTTAAAATAGTGAAAAGAAGCCTTTTTTTTAAGGTGGATGAAAAAAAAAGGTAAAGGTTAGCCGATACACTTAAATAACTGCTCGATAATTACTAATATGTTATCAAATCAATCAATATCTTATTGATTGCCTAGCAGATTAGTAAATTTAAAACCCATATCTAATAGGTCAAACCGTTAAAAGTGAAATTATCTTCCCGCTATATGTCTTGACCGATACAAGTAGTAAATGGGTCCCGCCTATTTTGAAACTGTATTGAAGAGACGGTCTAACGTGGACCACGTCTAACACAAAGTCGGTGCCAACTCTCCCACGTTTGCTGCTTTTTTTCACTTGCCATTTCATCACATCATTCTTCTACAATATACCCACACCCCACGTTCTTTGTTTTCCCTAAACATATATATATACACTAACAAACAATCTTGAAAAAGCATAAATACTATAGTTGAATAGTAGTACTCCTAATATAATTAAGTGTGCATGCATAAATTGATTGTTTCTATATATGGAAAAAATTAGCACTACTATTGATGATCATCAAGAAATTAACAATATGGAGGAAGAATGTACGACGCCAAGGAATCAAGAATGTCGATTACAAGCGCCGTTAGAGTGTCCACCAGCGCCCAAGAAAAAAACGGAATGTCGAAAGAGGGAGATGCCAAAAAATGGTTATTTTCGACCATCTGATCTTGATTCTATTTTTGATAACGTTACTGCGTAGTGTCCCCACTTTGGGATTCTAACGATGACGGAAGCCTAGCCTCTATCTTGAAGGATTGCGTGATTATATATATTCTCCTAAGTAGTTTAGTTTTACCTTCTTGTTCTCTCTATCATGTAGATCATGTTGTTTTACATTAATTAGGAATTTAGGGTGAATATTTGTTTATCATGTAGATGTATTTGCTATATTTATTAACTTCTCTCTTTGTTCTTTGTGCATGAAAACCAAATTTATTTATTTTTCTTTTGAAATGGTCTCCTTGTGATTCCGCTGATAATTTGTGTTTGCTTTTGAAATGGTCCCTTGCGTAACATCAACGCTTGTTAGAGCTCTCCTCAATCTGTTTATGATAAATCAATTAGTTTCAAATAAACCTATTGATTTAGATCGATAGAACATTGTGCTTTCATTTTTTAATTTTATTTTTGGAGGGGGTAAATAGGTTTTTAAATTCTTTAAATTAAATACATATTTATAGTTTGATTCAGTTATTTGGTTTTTAAAAAATTAAATGGAGTACTTTTCTTTTCTTCTTTTTTTCCTGCAATTAAAAAGAGAATCATCTTTTACCAACTTTTAATACCCTTTTATTTTAATGATCATATTATTTTTAGATTATCAAAAAATGTCTTAATTAATATCTATTAAGTCATGATTAAATAAATTACAAAAAAAAGAGTCTAGAATACTTGTTTCTTTAAAAGACTCGTTGGTCTGAGGTTTGCCAAATGCAAAAAAAAAAAAAAAGTCGTTTGGTGCATTTGGCGGGGAGGTGGATAACTTATTTCGAGATAACTAATTTTGGCATACTTATTCCCAATCAAATGATCTCTATGTTACGTTTCTAACTATCCTTTTTTAGATTAGTTCAAAGACTTTCAAATTTCAAATTTGACTTGTGTTGATACAATCCACCTCCTAAAAACAATCAATTAAAAATATATTTTACCTAATTAATCTTACTATGATATTTTGAAATTTTAAATTTAATTATTACTACTTTATATAATTATTTAATATAAATATAATATAGAAAGTAAAATAATTAAATTATCTTAATTGATTAAAATATACAAATCGAACGGAGGGAATAGTTAGCACAAAAATCAGATGTGGACTAAAAGTATTTTTCCCCTTATCCTTGGGAAAGGTTCACATTTATAACTGTCATCAAGTAGTTCCCTCAAAAGCAGGTCATCTACTTTTTCAATTTGTGTGTTATTTTCCCATCTATTTTTAAGAAATACTTACCTTTTTTGTTTTATTTGGCAATTTTTAAGAACATATTTGGATTAATTTTAAATTTTTGGCTTATCTTATATTTCAACTTAAAATCAAGTGTTTATAAATATTTTAAAATCTATTTAGATCCTGTTTGAATTAACTTTTAAAAGTATTTTTATGTCAAAATATTTTTTAAGCAATTCATTAGTATTTAGGTAAGATAAAAAGTGCTTATTTTCAAGTCAAAATAAGCCATAAAAATTTGACTAATATAATTTTTGACTTAAGAATACCTCTCAAACAAATTTTGAATCTGGGTCAAATTTTGATCTTTAAAATATTGTGATTTTGTCATATTTTTCGCTACTATTTAGAAGGGGTTTGATTAAGATGTTCTTAATTATAATTCTTTTTCTTTTTTGAATTGACATAATCATCAATAAATTTGTATATTGAATTAAAAATAGTCTGAAATCAAAATCAGACGAACAAACTGAAGAAGTACATCTTTTGTAACATCAGATTTCAAACCACACATGTCAAGAAAATTTCTTACTCCACCATTTGAACCGAAGCCAACCAAGTTCTTTTAAGACAAATTACTTACTACTCACTTTGCATTTCAAAAATTACTTCTACTCATCTTTTGTTTGCATCAAACTAATTTCATTCAAAAAATTTAGCTACTTACTACTCCTTTAGTTGTCCACTTCATATCGTCGCGTTCTGTTTCATCAACAAACAGGTTCCACATACAGTAACAAATCTCACGAAATTCAAATGAACCTCGAGTTTCTATGCTAAAGAAGAAAAGTACGATTTTTCGAGCTGTGGAAGCACTATACTGCAGGAAAATTTAGTCACATTTCTGAGGAAGCTAAGAAAATTGATTCTAAAAAGATACTGCTACTAAAGATGAATTATGCAAGCAAAAGCCTCTGTACAATAATACCATTCAAGGTAGTTAAATTACCAAATTCTCATATTTGTTTCTGTTGTTACAAGGGCTGTGCATACAACATAGCAAATAATAACTATATAAACAAGCCATTGAAACCAATTATTAACTACATAAGCCAGCCTTTCGAACTGATCGATGGTTTCTTGTTACAGCATAAGCATGGAAAAGTACTGCTCAAACTCCTTATCAATGGTTAGTTTCGTGGAACTTGGCTGCGAATCTGCATCAAAAAGAGAAATATATGTATCATTCCAAGGAAGCCAAATGACCATGTTCTCTGTATAAACATAATACCACAAAGTGAGGTCTGAGGAAGGTAGAGTGTACGGAGACCTTATCCCTACATCAGGTAGAGAGGTTGTTCCCATACACCGACTCAAGGGAAAAATAGGAGATAGTAACAAAACCAGCAGATAGTAACAAGACAATAACTACAACAAAATAATATGATAGTCAAAGTACAAGAAATAACAGATAGTAACAGAAATCAAAGTACAAGAAACCACAGGAGCAATACTATAACTACTAGTATGGACAGATAACAAGACAACACATTGCTACCTATTAACCTTCTACCTTAATCCATGTACTCCACAATTTGGACATTCATTTAAGAATCTCTATCCGCCTCACAACTCTCATGAGAAAGAAGAGGAAAAGAGAAAGTGGAAGCTAAGTTACCTTGGTTAACAGTCCATCTTCCAGATGAAAGTACATAATTGCTCGGATTCACATTGGCGTTTAGCAAGTTTTCAAGTTCTTTTTCTGTTGTGAGCTCAACGCCCTCAGTCCTGCATTCTGCGCAAGTGCAACCCTCATGATTCCCCAATCCCAAAAAGTGCTCCTCATAATCCATTGACGGGTGGCATCCGGAACCGTGATGTGGAGTACCCCATCCTCTGCCGGTAGGGGATTGCTCCAGTTTATCAGGCATTAATTTTGTCACTGATCTGCTCTCCAAAGAATAAAGGGCATTTTTGGACCAGTTGCCCCCCAAATTAATAGATGAAGTTGAAGGGTGATCAGATGAACATGCTTTCAGACATCCAGGATCAAGTTTAGCCTCATGAGACGTGACAGAGTCAGCATCTTCACAAAAGCTATTGCTGCCATTCTCAGATTCTAGTTCTGAATCATCTTCTTGGCCCCTTGCAGCATTTTCTACTATAATCATGCATGCCGAAGATTCTTTAGCTGCGGTGCCAGTATGTGAAGAATTACATTCAGCAGAGCTCTGATATGAGCACATATGCTTAGGTAACGGCATTCCCAATTGTTCAGCTTGAAACTTTCTTTTCTTGTTAAAGTAAACAAGGCTGGTAGGTAGTAGCTTGCTCATATCAACACTGGTACAATAAGCAAACCAGTATTAGAAAAATGAAATCATAGTTGAACGACGATCCATTTCAAAGGGCCAGAGAAAAATTGTAAGCACTAATAAAGAAAAACATGCAGACTTTTACTGACATGACTTTTGAAAAGCAGATTTCATGGAAAGAAATTAAAATTTGACAGCTACATGTAAGCGTACAGAAACTTAGATCGCATTAGTTCATCTTTTACAATAATGCAGCATATGCTAACCACGCGTTTTAGTAATAGGTAAAAAATCTACATCAGAAACTACCTCTCAAATCATAACAGTTATCTTCAAGCATTTGATGAAGAAAAGGGGAATTTTACTGACAAACTAAGTTTTGGAAGAGCTACTATACACATTCCCAATTTCCCATTGCGATGCACTTTCTTGTTCTTCACTGTATTACTGAGTACACTCCGTTCGTACTCAATGTGTTCAAAAACTATAGATCCAAAACTGTGTTGAGGCTACTGTTGGTGGACTCCGTTTCTAAAATTAAGAGTGGTCACACTTGATAAACATGTCCCTTTATTTCTTCATTGGAAATGAGCTATCTTAGTAATACAGGTCACACTTAACAGAGGTCTCGGGTTCGAGCCCTAGGAATGGAACAATTCCCCGTACGAACCCTTGCTCTCAAATGATTCATACACAACGCAAATCTAGATTTAGCTCAATGGGTTGCGATAACTAAGGCGAAAATCAGAAAAGTAAGGCATACTATAGTCTTCTCAGCTAAATGCAGATCAAACCAACAAATTAAAACATACAAACACACATATAAATATCAAATATTCAACACATAAAATTGATAATCCTTCCTTTCCCAGCTTACCATGTGACTCAAATCTTAATACCTTTTTTATAGTAATTAACGCAAAGATATGACACCTGAGCCTACGTCCTTAACTCAACCCCAAAACTAACTCTTGAGGAGAGGATTGTCCTAGTACGTATAAGCAAATCACTAATCCATTTCCCAACCGACGGTTGACTCTTACCCACTAAGGGCAAAAAAAGGAGATCCATCAAGAAATATCAACTAGTTGACCAAGTTGAAATAAAACAACTTTACTAAAACCCAAGTAGCATTAAACTAACAAGTAGATATCACAAAAAGGAAATTGAAGAAACAAGAGATCCAAATTGAAAAAAAAAAAAAAAAACCTGTTGATATGAGCACAGGTATGCATATTTTGGTCATCCTCCATATTTTTTTGCAGGTAAAATGAAATGGAAGAAATTTAGGTGTACGGATGATTATGAACCATTGGGAGAAATGGAGAAAGTATAGATGGGGTGAGGGTGACAGACACTACCCATGAGGCCATGATTATACTATTATAAAGTTGGAAAATAATTATTATTTCATTATACCTGCATAAAATTAAGTGCATGAACTAATTTATTATTATTTAAATATATCTAAATTAATTGAGCATGGTCTTTTAATTTTTTATAGTATATTATAGATATTTGGTTAATTGGTTGATCCCAATAGCAAATATATATGAGTAGTTTGATATGATGTATAAGGTATAACAATTTCAAGATAAAATGTAAAATTATTTTATCCTGTATTTGATGGATATTAGGTAATTTTTAGATTGTTTATCTCATTATTTATACTATAATGATGGAACAAATTACTCCATATATATGCTGGAATAACTTATTTCGAGATAAGTTATTCCGAAATAACTTGTTTCCGATCAAATGTAATTTTTTAAAAAAATTATGGTTATTGTTGGATATTCCAGGCGCACCAGTACAATAATCTCTCCCGTACCAAAATTATGAAATTCCACTACTCGAGTTTGAGGCACGTGCATCTCATCACTACTTTCTTTGACTTAATTAAAACAACAATTTTAAATTTCTTCTTGTTATACTTTCATTAGTTTCACTTTATTTGTGATATTTGACTTAATTAAAGTAACATAAAGTAAGGATGGTTGTACAAATCTCCCTTTGAGTTTTACTTCATCACTGAGTTAATATCATAAAAAATCATTTAATTATGAAAATTAATTTAGTCAAGTCATTAAAATTTAATTATATTAATAAAATTTCAACTTAAGATTTTTATTTGTCAAAATTACTTAACTAAATTTATTATTAGAAAAAATTTAATATAGCAAAATAAATTAATATATATATGAGTTTCATAAATAAACAAAAATGAAGAAATATGTCTTGCATATTTTTAGTCATAAGAAATTAAGCAATTAAATTTTTTTCCTCTCCATTTAATGAAATTGAAAGGGGGAAAACGCGCGCGTGTACGCACGGCGTAATTAGAAGTGTGGGCAAATTTGGTTACTAGCTGACTAGGAAAAGGAGCATGGAGTCCACGAGGGATTACGGTATATGTCCCCCCTTATCCTTTGTCACCTAGCGTCTTTTTTTTTTCCCTTGTTGATGTTTTGTATTTGTGTCTAAGTTAGATTAATTTGAATTTTTATTTTAGAGATCTCTAATTAAAAATGAATGATATTGATAATCTTAACTTAATTAATTAAAATTTGTATCGATAAATTACACTTTAAACCTAAAGAACTCTTTGTTAAATCTTTGAGCTCAAAATCTCTAATTAATGAGAAATGTATAGTAATAATCCCAACGCAATTGGAGGTATTTAGTAGCATCTTCACGATTAAGTTTCCAAAATTTTGCACGTTAAAAAGACTGGTCTTTAATGTCTTCCATATCTTTCATTTTTATTCTTTAGAAATCAATCTTATGCCCACTGAAATATTATGATACAAAAAAGAAAAAAAAATGTTTGTTATGATGACAAAAATTAAAGATAGCACAAAAATAGGGACCAAAGTCCAAATGACCCTCAAGTATCCCCTGAGCTTGTTCAATTTTCGTTTTCTGAGAGTAGCCAGTTAAGTTTCTTGGTTTCAGGCTTTCAGCCTCGTATGCATATACATGTGATACAGCCCAACAATGTTTTGCGCTCACCAACCATAGTTAAGCAACAAACATATAGAAGGAATAATTTAATTTTTTTTTGAAGATAGAGAGAAGGAATATTTAACCACGTAGTATATGATTTTCACTCTACTCTTAATTACAAGTCTCGAATTTAAACAATAAAAATATGAAAAATGTTTCATTAGGAAACTATTTTTCTCCTTGGTAGACTGACCTTACATGAATTTGAATTAATTGAGTCAGTGAATCGAATACCAGATGGTTAAGAAAAAAAAAATCTTAAACACCCCCCTACACCGAACCAATTTAACCCTTGACAAGATTTAAAAACTTTGAATTAACTTTTACCTAAGTTGCTATGATTTGTTTCAAGAAAAAGGATTCACCAATGGCCTGTCATTTTGTCAACATTACCAATTATGCTGGAAGAAGGAAGGCAGAAGTTGGCACGTAATTGCAGCTGTTTGAGCTACATGCAAGTTCTTTTCTATTTTACATGGTGTATGCTAGCTTTATAATCCCAACTATGAACAATGGGAACTATCAACTCTCCTATTGACAACCTCTTCGATAACTCTCGTTACCTTTTTGTTAGTGTCTCAGCATATGGAGGACGACTGGAGATCTCTGAAATGACAGAAAACAAAAATTGAAAAATCACCTCCATGTTGTTAATCTTGGAAGATGTCGAGCAGATGACACTGTTAATCTTGTTACTCCAAAGGCAGAACCAGGCTTCCTCTGCTTCTTTGGCAACTAAAACCTTGACATCTTGGATGTTTCAGTAACATGTTCATCTTGATGTCGAGGAGCCCTCAAATGGTGTCCGATAGCGAAGGCCAGAACCTACATGTCTTGTTGTGGGGCACACCCAGCAACATACATTTGGGCCTAGAACCTGCATTCCCAGGCAAACCAGTTAAAATGATTAAACTAAAGAAGTTGGGAAATCAAGGAAGAAAAAAGAATTATGGACAAGGAAAAGGAAGTTAACGATAGCATATAGAGAAAGAAGAATGATCACTTACTGATATCAAATTCTCATATGCACCAAGATCATATGGATGTGAATGTACATGACCTCCCTTTTCAGCCAGCCACATAGCTCTGACACCTTCTTGGTACTATTAGGCACTAATCAGTTATAATTTGAAAAGAATCGAATTAAGTAGCATATATTCAGGTAGACAGACCTCAATGGTTGTCTTGTTTTGCAAAATCAGGTGCACATGCCAACCCAGAAAAACCCCTAGCGCCAAACTTAGTGGGACCAGTAGAAGCCCTGAAAGAATCTGCTAAAAGGAACAACATCTGAGCAAATGGATGAATGAAATAGTACTAAGAACAAAACTAGTTCATGAGAAATTACATATACTGTTCTGTAAGAACCTTCAATTTGCTGGCTGTCCTTTGGAGAATCAATAGCTATGCTACCAACAAGCAGAACCTGAAGAAACAAAAGTAGGAAGTGTTGAAGGGTCGCGAGCAAGGCAAAGATACTTAAATCTTGTAGGTTATGTTGATCAATCAAATTTCATCATAAGCACCAATTTAGAAATATGAGTAATAAAGGAAGAAAGGATACAGGCATAGCATACCAAGATCATATACAGCCTCTAAAAGGCGTCAAAATGTCAACTTACCAGGGAATATATGCAAGCAATAACGGCATATAAAACGAAGATGAAGAAGATCTTGTAGTTTGCATGGCCCACACAATTATTCATTCACACACAATGATGATCCTTGTATTCAAGAGGCAAACAATTTAGTATATTATCCAGGATATCAAGAAATAACATAAAAGTAAACATAGAGGCATACCATTCGCAGTACACATCTATTACATACACGACAATGATGGGCACGTGGAGGCTTATAAAGGGAACACTTCTGGCAGTATCTCATATCCCCACCCTGCAGAGTAATTCAACAGAAAAGAAATCACATCCAAGCACTCCACAATTAAATTTAACAGAAGTTTTTACTTTTAATGTTAGTTTTAGGGCTAAGGACCAAATTGATATCTTTTTGCTTACATCAAGTACTATTTCAATAAGATGGTATATATGAAGGACAAAAATAATTCAACCCCTATGCATTAAGGACCATTTTGGTTGTTTTCTCAAAGTATTTGATAATTTGGTTAGAGAATGAGAACAGCCTTCTTCAATTCAAATAGATATAAAATGTTCATACCTATTATACTAATTTTGACACACTTCTAGATTATACTTCTACGGGTTCTTTCAAGTTTGTTATCATTTTTTGGATTATTTTTTTAAAAAAAAGGTTCACTCAGCTTGCCTGCCAATTGAATCAGTTACCAGTAAAAACATTACCAAGTAAATGCCATTCCTGGTTCAATGATCTTTAGAGTGTTGGAAGACAAGTCTCTTGACCTTAAGTTTGCACTAAGAGAGAAACTACTACATGACAAAGGCAAAGACCAGATTAAAGAAAATATGACTTCCAATAGGGAGGAAATAGTAAGACATTCCGGTTTCATGTTTATAAAGGTGGAGCGACAACATTAGTAAGCAGGGAAAATAGTTATGAAGGTTCATCAATAAGTTTGATAAGGAGGATAGACTGCGCAGATCTGTTGTAGCAATGAGTAATGGAGTAGAAGGCGGTCAATGGAAGTCAAGACTCATGGAAAATTCTAAGGGGTTGAGTTTGTGGAAACCAACTGGGGGCTTTGAAAACACATCAAATTTGAAAATTGATGATGTCACTTGGTAGAGGAATCAAATTCTGGTCACTATTGCAAAAGAAGTGTACATCTTTCTAAGCAATTTAGATTAGATGTGCTTGCTGCCAGAGTTAGAGATTAAGCTGAATGGACCATCCCTTTTTCTTGGGATGAAGATTGAGCAGGGAACCTTCTGAACAAAGGCATACTTGGAATGTGAGATAAATTGTATTACATAGGAATTGACACCATTGTTAAAAGGGCATGAATTTTGTGGCCAGATTATAGGCTCTATTTATGAGTAGGGGAGAAAAGGGGGTTATTTCTCTGCTAAGTCTCTCTACTCATTATAGTTGTGACAACTAAGTTTTTAAAGCACCTTAACATTACATTGTGCTTCCACTGGCAGTACATGCCACATTAGAGTTACCTATTCAAAACAATCTCCATACAAGGGCAGGGGGGCAGTGCTGGGTAATAGGTGACTTCTGCATGAAACTAAAAACATCTTCTTTTTTTGAAGAATCAAGTAACAAAGGAGGTTTAGAACAGCTTTTTTCTTTTGGGATGCATTGGATTTTCTTGATATTGACTATGAAATGCTTATCTAAAGAGGCAAAGACTCTAAAGAAGAAAGTTTTGGGATAGAGCACAGTTAAAGGGGTTCCAACCCCGAATTCCAGAAGTACAAAAGAAAAATCCTCCGCGTTTTCATTAAGCTCACAGAGGGACGAAAACACTGTATACAGTTAACAAATATTGAAGTATCAACGTTCTGCCAGTCCACCTAAGACCTTTGCCCATAATCAAGCATTACAAGAGCAAGTACTTAAAAGGAAGATTTTCCAATAATTGACTTCATCCAGTATGACAAAAGCATCCAACAAAACATTTTTAACAGTAAATTCATTATCTACAGGGTTTTGCTTGCCTTGCTCACTTGTCATGCTTGGTGACATATTTGTTATTATAAACTCCACGTGATCATACCATTATAATAACCTAGAAAGAATTTCTTCCTGTATCTGCTACAGATGTTAATGACATATTTCATAACTGGTTAACTCCATTAATATAAAACCAGAATCTCCATTTCTGCAAAAGCACAAGCCACAACCTGATTCTAGTTCAATGTGTTATTAACTAGTTCACACACTCTAGCCTCTACCTCCTTCAAAAAGAAAAAGCAGCTCACTGCACTAAGCTCCCGCCATATGCGCGGAGTCCGGGGAAGGGCTAGTCTCTACCAGCATAATACAAGTTTAATATACGACATTAAAGTAAATTATAAAGGTAAAAAACGAACAAAACCTTTCGCTTGATCTCTTGAACCGTATTCTCCGGGTCTTCGACATCGGGCACGAAGGAGCTAGGAACCCGACCCGGATCAGTGTAGATTGCAAGTGCGTAACTCAAAATGCAGAAGAGAGCAACGACGGAAAACAGGACGGCGTTAAGCATACCGGGAGACGACCAAAGTCCCAACCACTGATCAATGAATACAAATACAGTGGAGAAGTAAATGTAAGCAATTGCCGCAGCGACGACGGTGACGTGGAAGGAGAATCTGCAACCACGTGTTGCTTTCATCTCCGCTTTTCACTTGCCGGAGTGGTGGCGGAGAGAAGAGGATACAGACGGTGTCGCCGGCGAGGTTGGACGGGGAAATGGAAAATGGAATTTACGGGTTGGATCTAAGGCAAAATTGGAGCGATGTTTGGTTGTATTGGGACCCGGGACCTACAACTTTGATAACTATATTTAACTTCCGAGCCAAATACAATTGTGCCAAAAAAATATGTATGAAATTAATATAATCTAGAAAATTAGTTAAATCACTCACGAAAAGCGCAATATGAAAATTAAAAAGGAATGAAGGACATTCTAAGATAGGAAGTATTGGAAACACATTTAACTCGACGTGAATTATTAGTTTCATTCTTAAATTATTGATAATTTTAAAAACATTTTTTTATTTGATAAACTGAACTTAAACACATCTTCGATCTTGCAACATGAGTGAAAATAGCTCCTAAATTATCATCAAGTTTAAGATATTTTCAACACTTCTCTTCAATTTTTATTAAGAGTCTCATACTTCTACAAAAGTTTGAGATCACTTGTTATGTCATGTGGCAGCTCAGGTCTGTATCTAAGCTTAGTTAGTCAAGTAAAAAAATGTTTTTAATATTGTCAATAGTTCGAGGAGGAAACTAGTAATTTACACAAATTTTAGGGGTGTTACAATACTTCTCTCAAATCCTAATGATCCTAATTACTACTCACTTTGTCCCAATTTATGTGACACATTTCATTTTTCGAGAGTCAAATAATTTAAGTTTGACCGAAAATTTACGCATGAAACCTTCAATTTTTTGAAATGAAATTTATATATTTATAAATTACGTAAAAAGTACTATATGTCAAAATAATTGACAACCCAAAATATTTAAAAGATATATGAAAATTTTACAATAAAAAAATAGATTAATTTAAATCTTAAAATTTAAAATATGTCACATCAATCAAAACAGAGGGAGTAATATATATCATTTTCCTTTCATCGTCATTATTTTCTCTGCTAAGAAATTAGTTTACGGCAAATGATTCTCAACTTCAAATTGATTATGCATAAAATATTGTGTATATCTTTGTTATACAATATATTATATAAAAATAATTTATACCAAATATATAAATTTATATGTGATACATATTTTTTATGAAAAAAAGGAAACAAAACAAATACCTCATAAAAGTAAAATAACTATAAATATATACCCTTTTACATTTATATCCTACTAAATAATTACACTATATACCCTCAATTAATTTCGCTTAACTGATACTAAATCAGTATCATATATTGTATTGGTATCATTACGGTTGATAATTTTGCTTAATTGATGTTAAATCAGTATATATATATTGGATACCAGATACGTGGAAGAACGGCGAGAGAGGTGAGCGAGTTTTGCTATGTAACCTGGATACATGCAAATCCACTTGGATATAATGTATCTAGAACAAATTACACCTAAAGTTTGACCCTAATTATCCAAGATACATGTATCTTGATGTATTTGGAGGCACCAAAATCTGGTAAGATACGTAATATTGCAAACTAGAGTGTATATAAATAATTAACTCCTAAACTTATGGGATTTACGTAAGTTCCCCCTTTTTAATTTAGAATTAAATAAAGTTCACTTATATTTTAAACCGAATCCGCTCTTAATTATTTAATGAATGTCCGGTAATTAATACTCTTAAAATTAAAAGGGTTTTGATTACAAATATTCTTAATTATGATTCTTTTTCTTATTTTGAATTGACATAATTATCAGTAAATTTGTATATTTAATTAAAAATATGTCAAAGCAAATTTGAAGAATTTTTTTTCTTCTTAATTTTATGAAACATAAATTATATTAGACCAAGTAGTTTTCGTGGCTAGAATATCAATTTCCAACACACTAGAATTTAAGCTCATGTCACATTGCCATGTTTGATTCTGACAGGCTTGGATTTAAACTCATTTGTTGTTATCGTAAAAACATGATTAGTCGAGGGTCATATTATGATCCAATCAATTCAATATTTGCTTCAATCAACTTGATTATGTAAAAATGAGCTAAATAATACAATATTTCAAGTAAAAAATGTTATTTTTTTTAATTTTATTTTTCCTTTGATTACCAATGTGAAAATTGCTATTAAAAAGAAAACGTGCATACTAATGATCGAGCAATTCTTATTCATAAACCGTAAATGTTGTCATGAGAAAAAAGAGCCTTCAATGAAAGAGTAATTACTTTACCCACCTTTATAACCATCGACCTTAATTCATCTAAAAGATTTGTAACATTGATTTCAATTTATTTTATTTTATATTGAAATTTGTAAGAAAGAAAGATTTTTTTTTTTTAAATGCTAAAAATATTTTAAATTTTGGATTAAACTACTCAAATATTCATATTATTAGATAAAAAATTTATACAACAAGATCTAAGATGATGTATTACACATATATGGCTAACTTATTAACTTGAAATGACCCTAATAACATTATTAGTATCAAATTCTTGTTGTAAACTCAACAATAGTATACCTTATAAAAATATTACATAATAAGTATTGATAACGTACATAGTGCACCAAAAGTAATAACTAGTTTTGAATAAGCTTTTGACTAAATAGTTTGGACACAAAATTAAATATCTTTTTAAAATTAGTCTTGATGATACTAGATTGATTATTATACCATTAATATATACGTTATGACACAAAAAGGATATATACCAATGGTATAATAATCCAATCTAGTATCATCGAGTCTATTTATGACACAAAAAAGAAATGTAACTTCGAACAATTCAATTAATAATGAATAACATGGATTAAGATTGAATTATCATATTTTTTTATCCATCAAAAACATTTGATAATCCTATCAATAATCGAAAAAGAATGGTCTGTATATCATAAATTATGGATGAATCCTAGTTGTTAAATATACCATTACCTTCATATCATATTTAATAATTATTTTTCCTAATTAATGTAACATTACCCATTATACCAAATAAAAAAAATATTATTTTCTAATACTTTTCATTTGATATTTAATAAATATCTTTTCTTATTTATATACATCAAAAAATTTTAAAAATTGTTATTCAATTTATTTTTTTCATTTGGTTAGATATATCACTAGCCTCCTATGATGTTTAATAAATACCATTATCCTGATCATACGATATTGAATAAATTGTTTTCCTTTTTTTATACGGTGCAATTATTTAGGGGAAGAAAACGTAAGTAGATAGTATTTAAAAAAATTATTACATCTATACATCAATATTAATTAATTATAAATTATAACATATAAAATAGTATATTCTAGTATAGAGAATCACTTTTCCATGCCAAAGAAATAGGGAATGATGAATTGTACTGAATTTGTTTAATTTATATTTCTTATAGTTTTCTTCTGCTTTCCTTACATGTTGTATTTTTTTTCTTTAGTTATTTATACATGATTATTTGTGAAAGGGTATTATATATAGTGTGGTGTGTGTGGGGTGGGGGTACTTTGTATATAACCATGTAAAGCTAATGCACATTACTTAAAAGGCATGTCATTCAACATCTACAAAATATAGAATTATAAAATTAATGTGCTAACGTATAAATATTGATTAAATAACGCTTATTGGTAAAGTTTGCTTTCTGGGATGATGGTTGTAAACTCCACTTTGCAATATGAGATCACATCTTCGATACCAGCATTGTTTGATAGAAATTAATTGGAGTTTTTAAGCAAGAGAATTTGATGAAGTTTGAGTATGTTCAAATGTATTACTTTAATAACTTGCAAAAATGTAAATAAGGAGTTACAAGTTCCATAGGTACTTACCCAAATTAAAAAAAAAGAAGAAAGATCTAGAGGTACAAAGGAAATACTAGTACATATATTATAATAATTATTATGCGATGTGTTGGTGTTTACTTGTCTACTTGGTTGAGCTTGCCAAGACCATTGCAATTTGCACAAACAATCTGAACTTGATCTTTTCTAGCTGCATTTGCTTTCAAAGCTGCTCCTCCTTTCCTCACAAATCCTGCTCCATCACATTCTGGACACCTATAATACAAACACATTCAAAGCATCAATTGGAAGACACGTGACGGATTCAGAAATTTTAGACATAATTTCTGAATCAATAAATCGTAATTGATCCATAGATTTCTCAGAACAAACAAACAAACTCAAGTTGGATAACTTTCGAACAATTCAATTTATTTTTAGGTAATTTCATTTATTGAGCGGTCCCTTTTCCTATGGATCATTCCATCCTTAATCAGATGTCTCGGCCCTTATGAATTGCAGATGGTTAATAAACAGTACTAAAAGGACAAATTGAAGCAAAAAGGGGGAAAATAGTACAGGTCTTTGCGGGAAAAGAGTATAGGGAAAGCAGTTCCAAGTAATGCGACAGCAGCAGCGCCAGCAATTAAGTAAACGGTTCCGTCGGATGAAACATCTCCAATGGCGGCCACAACTTTCAAGGATCTCTGTTTTTTGTTTTTCTGAGTTGTAGTAGAAGATGAAACTTTTGTACCAAGAAAATTTGATGGAATTACAGGGGATTTCTTGGCTGAGAATTGCACACAAGCTATAGAGGAGGAGGCCATGGTGAAAGTGTTATATGTTGCGATTTGTTTTTCTTGGATGTGAGATGATGAGATATGGTGTAGTAATTAGTAGTATAAATCAAGTGTTATCCACAGAGAAATCAGAGATTGAATTGTTGTTGCTGCCACATGTGTGAGAAAAATTGGATAAGGAATCCACGTCAGACTCAAGGATAAGTGGGGTCACTAATATACTGTGCTAGAATGGTTAAGATTTTGTAGACAATAATTAAATGTCTTGAGTTTGAGTTTTGAAAATGAAAAATATCTTGGTAGGAGTACTGTCCTCAAAGGTGATGATCGAGTCCTACAATGTGTGAATTCGAATTGGTAAGATTTCAATACGGATATCATCACATGAAAAAAAATGAAAAGGATAAGTGGGGTCCCCAAGTTCTAGATTTTCGCTGTCCAACCAGTTTTTCTGTGTTATTTTTTTGTTTGGGTGTGAGTTTATTCGTGATTACTCTTGTACTATTACTATCATACAATTTTCTTCTTAACTTATCCATTTTCTTAGTCAATTTTTTTTCTCAAAATATCTTTACTACAATTTATACTATTTTTTTCTGGACTACAATTTAGACTAAAAGTCTCTTCGATTTTGGTTAAAAGATGTAAATTCGGAGTACCAAATTGGTATAAAGTGTTGACTTGGTGAATCGAAAACGAGATGTTATTAAATCATGTTATATTTTTAGGCTGATTTAGCTCATTAACTGCTACTAGAGCCCAATTAGAAGAGTCAAGTGTGAACATGACATAGTAATAATCAGTGGCGGATGCAGAATTTTCATTAAGGGGTGTCAATGGTTATAGTAAGAAAATTTATAAATAGGCTAGTAGGGCTTGAACACATGAGTTAGAGTGTTTGGAAGCCTCTAACCAATAGACTAAACCTTCAATTTATGTATTTATATTTATTAAACTAAAATCTAATCACCATATACAACGTAATTTTCCAACGAAGGGATGTCGCTCGACACCCCTTGGACCAAGGTAGGTCCGCCACTAGTAATAATGTGAATGAGTGAGTCTACGTATTGCCTTTGCTTATCTTGGCCTTTAGCGGCCACACTTTAGATGATGTGAGTGACACAAAAATTTGTACCTAGATAAACGTCCAATGAATCTTGGTGATCCACCTCGTAAGACTTAGTAAGGAGAAGATTATTGGATATTCAAACAAAATTGGTCATAAGTTGTTGATAAAAAAAAAAAAAGAACTAATGCAAAGTGTAATGTTTTTTAACGGTAGTAGGACTTTTTGACAACTTATCAAACTTCCATTATTTGTGTATACCTTGCCTATCTCTTGTTGGATAGTGTGTTTAGGGCCCCTTTTGTTTCATACATTAAAAATAAAACAATCCATGAAAAGTTGAAGCATCATGTTACATTTTTGTTTATATACGGAGAAGATTGTAGAACTGTGGTAAAAACATTCTCAATTTTTTGATACGTGATCAGCTATTAAAGATCCACCAATAAAGTTTCAATCCCAATGAAATGACCTATAGGCTCAATCGTCAGTGGTGTTCGTAGGATTTTTTGTGAGCAATATCGACATTTAAAAAATAATAACAACATTATACTAATAAAAATTACTTAAAACATACTAATAAAACATAAATTTTGAAAAAAATAATTCTCCACAAGAAGTTTTCATAAAATTATGTTCATAAAAAAATAATGAATAAATTCAAGAAATTTCGACTAGAACTAAAAAGATGAAAAGAAAAATATGAACGTTCAATTGAATTCTTACAATGCAATTATAGTTCGCTTGGATTGTTTAATCGCACATGCCATGCGCCAAACCAACGGACCAAGATTGGTTATCTTTTTATGAATTTATGATTTATTTTAGTAGTAATCATGTATTGTTTTTTCAGATTATTTATATATATAATATTAAAAAAATTGACGACTTAGTGTTGGTGACACCCTTTGATATAAGGTCGGTCCGTTCCTGATCACAATTTAACATTTTAATATTTAACTTTAAAATTTTGTTTTTACTCTTAAAGAAATCATTTAGGGCCTGTTTGGAAGAACACCCTGGTAATTGGATTTGGTGTAATTAGATGTAATTACACTGTCTGTCCTGTTTGGTTGGACATGTAATTACTTGATCAACAGGTAATTGGTGTAATTGGCAGGAGCAACTACATTCTCCAATTCAAAGGCAGAGGCTGTGAATTGCTGGTAATTACATGATGTAATTACCAGCTGATTACTTTTTATTATTATTTTTAATTTCTATTTTTAATTTTTTTGTTTTTGTTTATTTACTTCTATTATTTTAAGTTTTTATTTTTATTATTCTAAATATTTCTAAAAGTTTATTTTTTATTTTATATTATTATATTTCATTTTCTTCTT
>NW_006239032.1:1335767-1339288 GCF_000226075.1 Solanum tuberosum | reverse complement strand
GTGATTCTATGCAATTTTTTCATATTATCTACAGTATTTCTTTATGCCATGCTTATTTTCTCATTAGCATAATTTTATTAGTATTCTAATTTTTAAATTAAAATAGAATTTATTGTTGAGTAAGTCGTAGACTTATGTCTTTTTAAAAAAAAATAAAAAAAAATCATATTTATGTATGCTATGTTGAAATTTGTGATAAGAGTATTATGTTAAGGTTTTTGTTTTGAATGTATAACTTATGTTATATTTTCAGTTTCATTTGTTTTAGTAATATTGAATTCACATTGCAAGTCATTTTTTAATTAGACTTGATAGATTATATTTTTGTCAAACATTTTAATAATTTATGACATTTTATATATTAATCTTTTTATCAAACATGCATTTCACGATGTTCGTAGAAACTTCATACTTTTAGTTTTTATGATCAATTCAATTGAAATATATTAATTTGAAAAAATATAAATCAATTATTTTTTCATAATATTAGTTAAGAACATATGTTTATTAATTAATATATTTTCAAAAAATAAAATATATCTTAAATATTTAATTTAATATAATTTATATAGTTTTGTATTTGTCTTTTATAAATTTTAAATAATTAATATTTATTTGGCAAAAGTACTCATTACTCCCCTGAACTTGAAGCTTTTTATATGGTGTACACCTAAACTAAATTCCGTTTTAATTACCCTCCGAACTTGTTTATTCCTCCGTCGCGTACACCTTTTTTGTCCACCTGGCGTAGAAATTGACAACACACTCTACTAGGTGCGTGAGGAAGTGATTTTTTGCCACATCACAACGCTACAAAGGTAGAAAAACGTAAAATCTCCATTTTTCTTTAATATTTGGCATATTTTAAATGAAAAATAGGGAAAAATGTAGATGAAAAGTAAAGGAAACAAAGATTAACACTTACTTGGTAAGAATTTCCGACAAATTTGAAATTCAAGGAGTTCCGCGAAATCAGCCCTTATTCAAAAATAACTTTTAAACGATGAATTTTAATAGTTAGCTTATTTTAAATGAAAAATAGGGCAAAATGTAAATAAAACAAAGATTAACACTTACTTGGTAAGAATTTCAGACAAATTTGAAATTTAATCGACCAACTTCAACGTCTAGAAAAACCCAAATCCAGAAGGAGTTCCACGAAATCAGCCCTTATTCAAAAATAACTTTTAAAAAATAAATTTTAAATTTAAGAAATCACTCTCTCAGAGAGAGAGAGAGAGCTATTGTACAAGGAAATTTATTTTTTGCAATATTAATTTATGTAGGTGGCTATTATTTATCCAGGTGGAAATTCACATCACCACTTTTGCTAGCTGTCACGCGCGTATAGTCACAATAGGAGCAAGTGGACGAAAAAGGTGTACGCGACGGAGGAATAAACAAGTTCGGGGGGGGTAATGAAAACGAAATTTTGTTTAGGTGTACACCGTATAAAAAGCTTCAAGTTCAGTGGGGTAATGAGTACTTTTGCCTATTTATTTTTAAAATTTAATCTAATTTTATGATTACAATTGTACATCCAAACACAACATGTGTAATTACACTTTGGCATCCAAACATGACATGTGTAATTACACTGTGGCAACCAAACATGTTAGTGTAATTACTAGGTTGGTAATTACTACCCTAGTAATTACACCAATTCCAATTACCAAGTGGCTTTCCAAACAGACCCGTAGCCATACAAATGGTCCATGAATATTTCTAACCACAAATGTCAAAAAAAATTATTTTCTTTCTTAAACTTTGTACGAAAGTCAAATAGTATCACATAAATTAAGACAAAAAGAATAAAAAGCAAAAGTTCAAGATAAAAGAAGATGTATTTGGTATATTAATTTAAGTGTGTCATTGTGTCGGGCTATCGGGGCGATTCACTAATTACAGAATATGGTCTCTCTGTGTCTGGGTTGGATATCGGGTTGGGTTTACCGGGTCCTAAAAATCCGAGTTTTATTGGGTTTGATGTATCTTGTGCAGTTTTGGGCCATATTGGTTCGGGTTTCAACTAAAAAATATTTTCTTATAAATTTTTTAAAAGTATTTTTTAAATCACTTCATGAATGTTAAATATAATTTTAAAATTTAGACTAAACAATCAGGCCGGATTGGTTAATTTGGTACTATCAAATCACAAATAATATTAGTTCAACCGATTTCGATTATCGATTGAGGTTTATGCTCGGTCGATTCCAGATCTTCAAGACAAACTAACACGTCACGACCCACAAATCTTGGGTTGGTTCAATTTGAGCTACTACCGGATCCGATTCAATCTTGAAACGACTCTATAACATCTCGCAAATTGAAATAACTAGGAAGAAGCTAATAATTGAAAATAGTCATTTTTGGAAAGAATGAAAAATCTAGAAATTTTGTTAAGTTAGAATAAATTGAGTTTTGGCCAACTTCAAACTGCCATAACTTCTAGATCGGGATGAGTTAGAGGTACTTCCAGATATGGTAGGAAATCTCTTGGAATGATCTTTCCAACGCCGTTGAGTTTGCACAATTCTGAGTTTGTTCGAGTGAGTTATTTCCTTTGGAAGTTGGGCTGTTGGAATAAGGAAAGTCCAATCCGGATTTTGAAAGGGTAGTTTGGTCTTTTCCTTGCCCAATTATTTTATTTGTTTTTGGTAATTAAGTTAGGGTCTAATCAGAATTAGATCAGTTTACGCTTTTACCAAAATACGCTAAGGCTTGGAGAAAAGAGAAAAGAAAAGGAGAAAGGAGAAGAGAAGCAAGATTCGTCGAGTTTAACTTGTGGATTTCGTCGGGGGTGATCCCTACAAGGTATGTGAGATCACATAGCATTCAGTTAGTTCACCCACGCGCCAAACATGTTTAATTCAGCATATTTTTGTCCTAAAAAGATTGAGAATTTGATGTTCTTGATAGTTGTTCTTGAATTGATTTCGTTCTTGAATATGAGTTGCGATTAAAGAGTTTCTTGATATTAAAGTGTTGATTCCTTTAGTTGTATGAGTTAGATTTTGTGTATATACCTTAGGTATCTGATTCTAAAGTGAATTTGAGAAAAAATAATCAATTAAAATTGATTTAAAATTAGAAAACGAGACCAAAAGTTCGTCATATTTTTGCCTAAGGAACAAGTGACGCGACGCGCCCCCATAGCGCCAGGAAGGCTGGGGCGGCGCGCCAGCAGTGCGCCGTTTTGGAGCCCCAGTAATTTGGGGATGGCGTGGCGCGCTAGGGACGCGCCCGAATTGTCGTTTTTCATTAGTTTTTTGCCGTTTAGCCCGTTTAAGTCCTTCTAAAGTGTACTAACACTCCTATTGATTCTAACTACTCCAACTGACTTTTAAAGGGTTTAAAATGTTTTCACATTTAAACAAGAAAGGAAACCTCGATTTCCAAAGAGCCTTCGGGCTAATTTTCAGAAAAGAGAAATCATTTTCTAAATGAAGCAAGAGAGGAAACTTTGATTTCCAAGATAGCCTTTGAGCTAAGTTTTTGAGCACTAATCTCAAATCACAGAA
>NW_006239032.1:1332798-1335427 GCF_000226075.1 Solanum tuberosum | reverse complement strand
GTTGAAAAGGGTCATACTTTTTAGATGATTCCTTTAGTGCTTTTTAGCATAGACTAGTGGATCCACTTAGTAGTTCAGGTTCTATACCCCCGACAAGGTATAGGACGGCCCTGGCAGCGTGAGGCAAAACATTGTGTCATCACAATAGCTCTTACTTGATGGTTGTCGGTTAGAGAAATTCCCACAGAAGTAATTGTATTCTTATATACACAGTTTATTGTATTTTTACATACATTTGAGAGTTTTAGTGTATCTTTGCATACACACAGAGTTGACATCATGTTTTAAACACTTTTCTTTATATTGCACTTGTTTTAAATTGCTTTATATTGAAATGAGTTCAGTTATGTTGAGTTGAGTTGAGCCAGGTTAAGTTTTTCAGATTCCTTTCAAGCCTATGTTGTGTTTAGCATTCCAACTCGCATACTTGTACATTTAATGTACTGATGCCAGTTGACATGCATCTTATTATGATGCAAACACATGTAACTAGGATCGACATCCAGCGCATCGTTGATCCAGTGAGCATTCCAGAGTCAGTTGGTTAGCCTCCTTGCATTCCAGAGGACTCTTTTTTATTGCTTTCAATTATTTCATTAGTTCATTAGGATGTCGTGGGGTTTGTCCCGACATCTATCCCAGATGGTTTAGAGGTTTCATAGACAGTAAGATATTAGTTCTTTAGTCTTTTCATTATCATTATATTATGTTGAGACTTACGTTTGCCTTAATGGCCAGTTGGATATTTCCTTTATAACATTCCAGTTTATTACATAGACTTGTCTTTGTTGAATTAAGTCTTCCGCTGAGTAAGTAAGTCAGACCAAAGGTTCGCTTGGGGCTAGCAATGGTTCTCAAGTGCCAGTCCTGCCCAGGGTATAGGCTCGGTGTGTGACAAATTTTGTAGCAGAGCACAGAGTTCAAGAGTCCTAGGGAGTCTATGAAGCCGTGTTTGTAGAGTCCTAGTTATCGATGTGAAGCACCACATCTATAATTAGAAGGCTGCAACATTTAGTAAATTCCTTTACTTCTTTCACACTCATTTCGTGCGTTAGAGTTTTATCTCTAAAAAGTTTCTTCTAACTCGTGCTTGCGCGTAACCGATTGTGAGCTGGCCTATGGTCGAGAGTGCCTTCTTGAGGCGTTTCTTTCCTTGTGAGCTAAGAAAAGCTAAGAGATGGTTGCTGACATAAGGAGCATGATGAGTTTATTCATTGTTGGGTTGACTCGTCTATCAAGTAAGGAAAGTAAGGCAACCATGCTAATATGTTACATGGGCTACATGGGCATAGCAAGACTGATGATCCATGTGCAACAAGTTGAGAAGGACTAGCTGAAGGATAGAGAAGAGTTTGAGAATAAGATGGCTAAAACATCAGGGAATAAATCCGAGCAGCAAAAGGATATGCGAACCGGTCTTGTTTCCAACATAGGCAGAAAGGAACTACTCCATCATCTGCTAGTGTGCCTGCACCAAAGAACAAAAGTGAGTGCAATAGTCAGAATTTCAGAACTAAATCTGCTTATTCTCAGGGTAGTGTGGCGCAAGGGGGTACTTAGCCTCCAGCCTGCACTAAATGTGGTAGGAACCACTCAGTTACATGTCGTGAGGGCTCCACTAGTTGTTTCAAGTGTGGGTAGAATGGTCATTTCATGCGAGAGTGCCCAAAGAACAAGCAGGGTAATGGTAATGGGGGCAATAGAGCCCAGTCTTCTTCAGTTGCTCCACCAGACAGAGCTGCAACTAGGGGAGATACTTCAGGTACTGGCGGAGGATCAAACATTCTATATGTTGTCACCAGTTGCCGATAGCAAGAGGATTCGCCAGATGTTGTCACTGGTATGATCCAAGTCTTTAACTCTAATGTTTATGCTTTGCTAGACCCAGGATCGAGTTTGTCTTTTGTAACTCTTTATGTTGCGATGAATTTTGATGATATTCTTGAGCAACTTAGTGAACCATTCAATGTTTCTACACTTGTTGGTGAGTCTATTCTAGTAGAGAGAGTCTATCGTGATTGTTCTGTTTCCGTTAATCACAAGAGTACCATGGCTAATTTAGTTAAGTTAGACATGGTAGATTTTGATGTCATTCTATGTATGGACTGGCTTCATGCCTGTTATGCATCAATAGATTGTAGAACTGGAGTAGTCAAGTTCCAGTTTCCAGTGAACCAGTTATAGTGTTGAAAAGCAGTTCAGCAGTGCCTAAAGGTCGTCTTATTTCGTACCTTAAGGCAAGAAAGTTAGTTTCCAAGGAGTATGTCTATCACTTATGTCACGCCCCAAACTCGAGGGGTGCAACTGGCTCCTAATGCCAAAACTCTGGCCGACCCTGCTGAACCATTTACTACTAACACATGGTAGCCACACGCAATCAAGAAAACAAACAAGTATATCTCGGCTTAAAACTAAGCACTCGGCCGGCAAGGCCCCTATCAACTGATCTATAAAAGAAACAGCTACTCCCAGGAGATCATATAAATAAATAGCCAACTAGTACAAAAGTCCTAATTGGGCTATCGAGGCCACAATGATATCTATACCAAAACTAAAAACAGGTATATATACAATACATCAAACAACTCACAAGCTTCAGCAAACCAACAAACTAGGTCAGCATGGCCAT
>NW_006239032.1:1328536-1332787 GCF_000226075.1 Solanum tuberosum | reverse complement strand
TGGCAGCTCCGGAGGAAAGGGGCTAGCCAACCGGATAAAAGTCAATCCTGTTGCTGAGGAGGTCTACTAAGTCGTTTGTCAGGACCTGCATGCATGAATGCAGCTCCCCCAAGGCAATGGGCGTCAGTACAAAATAATGTACAGAGTATGAAAGGCAATAGACTATGATGAGGTATCCTGATATACTGGAATAATCTGATAAATAAATCAAGGATAAGATAAGTGTACTGACCTGCTCCTAAATCTAAACTTATCAAAAATAATAAAACAACAACCTACCCAAGCCCCCATAAGCTCGGCAGGTACAAACAGCATACAAGACCACCTACTCAGGCCCCCATAAGCCCGAAAGGTGCCGATCAGCCTATATACCCCTATCGGTAGTCCCCTAACTCCGTGGGCAGTCATATAGTCCTATTAGGAATTAATATAGCCCCGTAGGCAGCACATAGCTCTCTTAGGCATAAATATAGCTTATAGACAACTCATAGCCCTCTTAAGCAACGACATGATCCTGTAGGAATCACATAGCCTTCTTAGGCGTCAATATAGCCCTGTAGGCAACTCATAGCCCTTTTAGGCATCTATATAGCCCTGTAGGCAGAACATAGCCCTTCTACGCATAGATCACATTCTTGCAGCTAACCACAATAGCCCCAAGGGCAACAATACCAATCCAATAGCTAAAAGCGAGCTATTTAGTTATAAGTAACCTATACAAATAGCCTCTAAGTCGTGTACAACATAGGGACGCTACTAACTGAATAAGAATCCTGACAAGGGAGAATTATATCAACTCGAGCAGCCAACAATCAACAATAATGGCTACAAGTGTAACAAGGATAACAACCCAATTACATTGCTCCTAAGCTTTAAGGAAACATGCCGCAAATAGGGAATAGCCTTAACATACCTTTCCAATGAACGCTCGAAAGACCGTAGTTCCTTCACGAAAGTTGTTCCTTATGTCCTAAGTTTTGCAAACACTATTTATACACAGCTGGTACGCATCTCTCAACAGTTCATAATTAATATTAAATCGGTAGATTTGTCATATTGTCCCAACTTGTCGAAACGTCCGTAGAAATTCATTAAAACAACCATAAAAGGATCCCGAGATGATTACCTTAGTTAACCAAGTGTAAACCTTGAAGAAACACCAATAACTACAAATTTATATCTTCAAAAACCAGCTCCAGACGCAACTAATAGAAGGGAAAAATGATTGCCACGTGGTAGAAATCATCAAAAACTAGCCTTCATCATGCTAGAACTCCATAAGAACCATCTCTTAAGCTTTCTCTTTGGTTTGGAACTAAAATGAAATGTTTTCATGGCTTAAAACGTTAAATGAGCCGACACATCATATTTTTTACCCGACCTGGATTCTTCCCCGGTAGTCCCTAGTAAAACCCTAATAACTTTTTACTCTGATGTCGATTTGATACAGGGTTTTATGCATTGCAAACTAGACTCGTAGGCCTTAGATTTAATGGGTGATAGGCCTTCTAACTCTTTATATATTGGGAGAAAACATCTAAGACATTTGACCCAAATTTTAGAAAAATCTTTAAAAAGGAATTTACGATAACTTTCGCCAACTTTTATTTTGCCACTTTCGTAACTTCAAACTTGAGATACAACCCTTGAACACTTAAAATATGACATACCACATCATTTTTAATTTATTACTCACCCTCCTTGTCTTTCCACAAAGATACGAGTTAATTTAGACGTTTTGAAAAGTCGGGGTGTTACAAGTCTGAGTTAATGACTCTAGTGTTGAGATACCTCCTATAAAGTCAATTTCAGTAGTAAAAGAGTTTCCAGAAGTCTTGTTAGATGATCTTCCCGGAGTCCCTCCTGAGAGAGAAATAGACTTCGGTATAGATATTTTTCCAGATACTCGTCATATCGTTATTCCGCATATAGAAGGGCACCAACAGAGTTGAAAGAGTTAAAAGAGCAGTTGAAAGA
The DNA here is from genome assembly GCF_000226075.1 of Solanum tuberosum. Lineage (NCBI taxonomy): Eukaryota > Viridiplantae > Streptophyta > Magnoliopsida > Solanales > Solanaceae > Solanum > Solanum tuberosum. The sequence goes on along the minus strand of NW_006239032.1, from coordinate 1,330,810 downwards.
TCTTTTAGAGAAAGGTTTTTTTCAACCAAGTGTCTTACCTTGGGGCGTTCCGATCTTATTTGTGAGGAAGAAAGATGGTTCCCTTAGGATGTGTATAGATTACCGTCAGTTGAACAAGGTTACCACTATTCTAATCCTCTTTCAAGAATTAATGATCTTTTCTATCAACTTTAGGGTGCCACCTATTTCTCTAAAATAGACCTCAGATCTGGCTACCATCAATTAAGAGTAAGGGAATGTGATATTCCAAAGACAGCTTTCAGGACCCGTTATGGTCATTATGAGTTTTTGGCCATGTCCTTTGGTTTGACCAATGTGCCTGCAACATTCATGGACCTTATGAATAGGGTATTCAAACCTTATTTAGATATGTTTGTTATCGTCATCATTGATGATATACTAATCTATTCAAGGAATGAAGAAGATCATGCTAGTCATCTCAGAATAGTTCCCCAGACTCTAAAGGATAGAGAGTTGTATGCCAAGTTCTCTTAAGTGTGAGTTTTGGCTTGAGTCTGTGGCATTCTTAGGCCACATTGTGTCTGGAGAGGGAATTAAAGTTGATACTCAAAAAATAAAGGAAGTGCAGCATTGGCCTAGATCCACATCTCCAACTGATATTAGGAGTTTCTTGGGTTTGGCTGGCTATTATAGAATGTTTGTAGAGGGGTTCTCATCTATTTCATCCCCTTTGACCAAGTTAACTCAGAAGACAGTGAAGTTTCAATGGTTTGGGTTTTGTGGTGTATTGTAATGCATCTAGAGTTGGTCTGGGTTGCGTATTAATGCATAATGGCAAGGTTATAGCTTATGCCTCTAGACAGTTGAAATTTCATGAGAAAAACTACCCAAACTATGATTTAGAATTGGTTTTTGTAGTATTTGCTTTGAAAATATGGCACCATTATCTTTATGGTGTTCTTGTGGATGTGTTCACCGATCACAAGCGCTTTCAGTATGTGTTTACTCAGAAAAAGCTTAATCTCAGACAAAAGAGGTGGTTAGAATTACTCAAGGATTATGACATGAGTATTCTTTACCACCCAGGTAAGGTTAATGTTGTTGTTGCTGCTTTAAGTAGGTTGTCTATGGGTAGTACCGCCCATGTTGAGGAAGAAAAGAGAGAGTTAGCAAAAGATGTGCATATACTTGCACGCTTAGGAGTCCGACTGATGGATTCCACAGAAGGAGGAGTAGTGGTGATGAATGGGGTTGAGTTTTCATTAGTTTCAGAAGTGAAAGAAAAGCAAGACCAAGACCCAATTTTGCTTGAATTGAAGGCAAAATGTTCATAGGCAGAAAGTTATGGATTTTGAACAAGGGAGAGATGGCATACTTAGATATCAAGGTAGTTTGTGTCCAAATGGTGGATGGACTCCAAGAGAGGATCATGGAGGATGCTCATAGCTCCAGATATTCCATTCATCTGGGTTCCACAAATATGTATCAAGACTTGAGAGAAGTTTATTGGTGGAGTAGTATGAAGAAGGGCATTGCGGAATTTGTTGTTATGTGTTCGAATTGCCAACAAGTTAAAGTAGAGCATCAAAGGCCTGATGGTTTGGCTCAGATTATCAAACTTCCGAAATGGAAGTGGGAGATGATTAATATGGATTTCATCACAGGTTTACTAAGGTCTCGTATGCAACATGATTCTATTTGGGTGATTGTCGACAGAATGACAAAATCAGCCCACTTTTTGCTAGTAAAGACTACTCATTCGACAGAAGATTATGCTAAGTTGTATCTTCAAGAGGTGGTAAGACTTCATGGCGTTCCGGTCTCCATTATTTCAGACAGAGGTGCGCAATTTACTGCACAGTTTTGGAAGTCATTCCAAAAAACTTGGGTTCAAAGGTGAACTTAAGTACTGTCTTTCATCCTCAGATAAAATGGGCAAGCAGAGCGCACTATTCAGACCTTAGAAGATATGTTGAAGGCTTGTGTGATTGATTTCAAAGGGAATTGTGATGATCACCTACCTCTCATTAAGTTTGCTTACAACAATAGTTACCATTCGAGCATACAAATGGCTCCTTATGAAGCTCTTTATGGGAGAAGATGCAGATCTCCTATTGGATGGTTTGAAGTTGGTGAAGCATGGTTGATAGGACCAGATTTGGATCATAAAGCTATGGAGAAGGTGAAAGTGATTCAAGAGAGGTTGAAAACAGCGCAGAGTCGTTAGAAATCCTACACTGATGTTAGGAGAAGGGAGTTAGAGTTTGAAGTACATGATTGGGTATATCTTAAAGTTTAACCCATGAAGGGTGT
>NW_006239032.1:1326830-1328205 GCF_000226075.1 Solanum tuberosum | reverse complement strand
CAGTTTGTTGAGGAAGCTACTTGGGAAGCTGATGAGGATATGAAGAAGAGATACCCACATCTCGTCAAATCCGGAGAAGTTCCGAATTAAGGTACTAATCCTTTCTTAGTATTTATTTATAAGTTGGCATGTTGTTTTGCATTTGCTTGAACTGAATGTTGCATGTTACACCCTTAGCCTAGTAAGAGTAATCTCATTCGAGGACGAATGTTCCCAAGGGGGAGATATTGTAACATCTCGCAAATTGAAATAACTAGGAAGAAGCTAATAATTGAAAATAGTCATTTTTAGAAAAAATGAAAATCTGGAAATTTTGTTAAGTTAGAATAAGTTGAGTTTTAGCCAACTTCAAACAGCCATAACTTCTAGCTCAGGATGAGTTATAGGTACTTCCAGATATGGTAGGAAAGCTCTTGGAATGATCTTTCCAACACCACTGATTTTGCACGATTCCAAGTTTGTATGAGTGAGTTATGCCTTTTGGAAGTTGGGTTGTTGGAATAAGGAAAGACCAATCCGGATTTTGAAAGGGTAGTTTGGTCTTTTCCTTGCCCAATTATTTTATTTCGTTTTTGGTAATTAAGTTAGGGTCTAATCAAAATTAGATTAGTTTACGCTTTTACCAAAATACGCTAAGGCTTGGAGAAAAGAGAAAAGAAGAGGAGAAAGGAGAAGAGAAGTAAGATTCGTCAAGATCGTCGAGTTTAGCTTATGGATTTCGTCGAGGGTGATCCCTACAAGGTATGTGAGATCACATAGCGTTGGTTTAGTTCACCCACGCGCCAAGCATGTTTAATTCAACGTATTTTCGTCCTAAAAAGTTTGAGAATTTGATATTCTTGATAGTTGTTCTTGAATTGATTTCGTTCTTGAATATGAGTTGAGATTAAGGAGTTTCTTGATATTAAAGTGTTGATTCCTTGAGTTGTATAAGTTAGATTTTGTGTATATACCTTAGGTATCTGATTCTAAAGTGAATTTGAGAAAACGAGTCAATTAAAATTGATTTAAGATCAGAAAATGAGACCAAAAATTCGTCAAATTTTTGCCTAAGGAATAGGTGGCGCGACGCACCCCATAGCGGCAGGAAGGCTGGGACGGCGCGCCAGCAGTACGCCATTTTGGAACCCCAGTAATTTGGGGATGGCGTGGCGCGCCAGGTACGCGCTCGGATCGTCATTTTTCATCAGTTTTTAATCGTTTAGCCTGTTTAAGTCCTTCTAAAGTGTACTAACACTTCCTATTGATTCTAACTACTCCAAATGACTTCTAAACATCTAGAAATCATCCAGAAACATGAATCATAACCTTGAATCCATAAATTCAAATTCAAGGAAAGTTAAGAGCCAAGTCTAGGAAGTTCTCAGAGTCTTTT
>NW_006239032.1:1317391-1326739 GCF_000226075.1 Solanum tuberosum | reverse complement strand
TTTGAGTTAAGCAAAGAGTAAAGAGTAAAAGTTTGAAGTTCATTTCTTCAAAAGTATATAGGGAATATGTATTCCTAAAGGGTTTAAAATGTTTTCAAATTTAAACAAGAAAGGAAACCTCGATTTCCAAAGAGCCTTCGGGCTAGTTTTCAGAAAAGAGAAATCGCTTTCTTAATGAAGCAAAAGAGGAAACTTTGATTTCCAAGATAGCCTTTGAGCTAAGTTTTTGAGCACTAATCTCAAATCACAGAAAGAAGTATGTTTTTAAATATAAGAGCTAATATTATATTTTTGGGAGTAGTATTGAGCACCGATCTGGGGGAGAGTTTAGACAACTCACAGCCCCCCATAAACCATGTAGCCATCATAGGTAGAAAATGGTCATACTTTTTAGATGATTCCTTTAGTGTCTTTTTAGCATAGACTAGTGGATCCACTTAGTAGTTCAGGTTCTATACCCCCGTCAAGGTATAGGACAACCCTAACAGCGTAAGGCAAAACGTTGTATCATCACAATAGCTCTTACTTGATGGTTGTCGGTTAGAGAAACTCCCACAGAAGTAATTGTATTCTTATATACACAGTTTATTGTATTTTTACATACATTTTGAGAGTTTTAGTGTATCTTTGCATACACATAGAGTTGACATTATGTTTTAAACAACTTTTCTTTATATTGCACTTGTTTTAAACTGCTTTATATTGAAATGAGTTTAGTTATGTTGAGTTGAGTTGAGCCAGGTAAGTTCTTCAGATTCCTTTCAAGCCTATGTTGTGTTTAGCATTCCAACTCGCATACTCGTACATTCAATGTACTGATGCAAGTTTGCCTGCATCTTATTATGATGCAAACACAGGTAACTAGGATCGGCATCCAGCGCATCGTTGATCCAGTGAGCACTCCAGAGTCAGTTGGTGAGCCTCCTTGCATTTCGGAGGACTCCTTTTTATTGCTTTCAGTTATTTCATTAGTTCATTAGGATGTCGTGGGGTTTTTCCCGACATCCAATTCAGTTGTTTTAGAGGCTTAATAGACAGTCAAATGTTAGTTTTTTAGTGTTTTCATTGTCATTATCTTATGTTAAGTCTTAAGTTTGCCTTAATGGCCAGTTGAATGTTTCCTTTATAACATTCCAGTTTATTACATAGACGAGTGTCAGTCCCCCCTAGGATGTAGGCTCGAGGCATGACAGACTCGGCCTAATTGACACTCTTAGATTAATTTAGGACCGTGCATAAAGAGCTTCTAGGTGACGAATCAACATGAAAGTGACGTATCCTGTTTTTGTACCTTATTTTGTGGGTGGAGATCCAAAAAGAGAATAAAAAAAAATTTAAATACATTGTATATGTAGGGTTAAATTTTATATATTTATCTATTAAATGTTGAATCTTATTGACACCGAAAGAAGATCAAATATGTAATAACTATAGTAGCTTTGTGGCATCTTTCATTAAAAAATATCTCTTTTCGTTTCGTTCAACTCCTTCTTTACGTATCTAAGTTCGAGTGAAATTACTATGTGTTTTTGAAAGCTATTTCATTCAATATCTTCAGCTCATTTCATTCAACTTTTCAGCTGGTGATTTTAAAGCTAGGATAGCAAAATTGTAAAGGATTTTCATATTCTCTCAAAATTCCTTTTGAAATGATTCGAGACTTGATATAAACCCAATGTGTAAATTTATAAAACTCACGAGCTCTATAAGAAATGGTCCAAATGCTACAAAAACCAAGAAAATGAAAATGACATTTGGCTTTCTAGGGAAGGAGCAGTAAAAATGACATTTTTCAAATATTAATTTCCAATATTATTGATTAGGTATATTTTGTCTTAAATTTTAACACGATCATAGATTAAATTATTTCAACCAGTACAATCTATGATGTCTTTTTACTAAAGTAACATAATTAAGTTTTCTAACAGAAAAATTGCAAAACTTTCACCCTAGTAACACAAAATCCACTACTACTGAATAATCTATCTTTTGATCTATCGGTGATATATAATGTCATAACTAAGTGATCATCGATCTATTTAAAGTTGGAATAACTATAGTTAAATCACTACAGTAACTATTACTCAAAAATATTATGTACAATATCAGAAAATAAGAATAAAATTGTCAGTTTTATGATTTAGTATAGTATGAATAGTACACCTAAAGATCATCATCTCAATGATAATGTTTCGACAATTAAGGACCATCACCCTTATTTCATATTTTATATTATTTTAGTAAATAACACCTTAGATAGTTGCATGACTTGTATTTTACTAGGATTAAAGAAAAATATTTAAACACAACCTCTATATTTGTATGATGGAGTTGATGTAGTTGGTGGCGTTGGTGGTGGTCCTAGTCATGCTAAATTAGTAGTAGTGATATGATATGGAGGGATATATATTTACTATTATTTTCCTGTTATCTTTGATTTTATTATTGTTGTTGTCTAATTTGCTTTGATTATCATATTATTTATTATTGCTACTACAATTTTCTCCATTTTATTCTATATGGCATTTCACTTTATTTTTTTTCTTTTTAAAAAGTGATTTTATTATTCTCAACTTGAGTCAAAGGTCTATTCTAAACAGTCTTCTTACCTTCATATTATCCGAATCAATCCCTTAAATGATCAAAATTGCTCAAATGATACCTAAAGAATTAATTAAATCTAGTAGTACAAAAGAAAAGACACCATTTTATCAGTTTTCCCCGCAATTTTGGTATTTTAATTTTCATGTGACCAATAGTTTTCTTTAGCCAATTTTGACATATTATTTTTATGTGACCAATAATAGTTTTCTTCATAGCTAGAAACAAATGCATATTAGGTAATTTTATATAGATATCAATGTCATTAGTGTTTTATTTAATATTTGAGATTGAGTGTTATTTAGAAACTTCACTAGCAATAAGGTCAACTGAGGTAACTGAAAGCAACAAGTAACAAATTAATTAAATCTTGGTTACTATCGTGACCAAAGTTCAATTTGAGCTTTCAAATCCTTAGCAACGTTATACTAATTAATTATAATTTTCCTCTGAAATATGACTATAGAAGTTAAAAATTGAAAGTTGAAACTATATAATATAATTAAATGTTATCCACTTACTATTTTCTAAGTTTACCTATTATTATTAGATAGATAAGAGAAAACGTTGATAAATGTGAAACAAGCTTCGTAGGAATGAACTAGTAATAGAATTGCACAATTAACTATATCACCAATGTTTCATACATAGAATTGTAGATAAATGTAAAGTATATATTATTACCTTAAATTTAAATTTTATGCAAAATCAATGTAGTGTATCTATATGTTTGTTTTAATCTAAATTATACACTTATCTTTTAGCGAAAACACTATTTATAAGAATATTTTCCCCCAATTAATAATTGTTATTCATGTATTGAGCGACGTCATCAAATTACCGTTCACTTGAATCTTAATCGTGTCTAAATATTCTTTCTTAGTAAGAACTTTAATATATATATATATGTTCCCTTTGTCATTTTCACTTGGAAATCATGAATTTTTTCACAACTTTTGTATCAAAGTTGTGTCACATGATTGTGACTATCAACAATATAACATACTCTTTTTAAGGTATGATAATAATTCACCTATTTATAGGTAAACTAAATTTGGAGTGTTCATGCTAGACATTTACTAATATATATGCATTCTTATTCTTTAGCAAAAACACTATTTATAGGGGAACATATAGTGAGTCACTCCAGCTTGTACTTTGCTTGGACGTTTGCTCTTCAACTAATCTATCTTTTGCGTTATCCAATAACTCAATTCTCAGATGGGTGTAAATTTGAAATTAACGTGTAAGATAAGAGTATTCCTTTACTATTAATATAAAGAGTGATACTGTAAAAAGATGAAAAGTTATGGAGTAAATTAACAAATCGTATAGACATGAGGGGTTAAAAAAGCAACGAGTTCAATTATAAATATAAGGTGAAATGAAAGCCACGTTATTACAAGTTTAATGGACACAAATATTAACACATTACTATCTTTTTACTTCTTTTATGACTCTAACCCATAACTTTAAGATTGTAGGGTGCTTAACATCTAAGAAACCCATCTGAGAAAGAAGAAAGATTACAGAATTGTACTAAAAAAAATTTAGACTTTTTTATTCGTGATCAACTACTAAAAGGTTAATATGACTTATAGGCAAAGATCCGCCAATCTTTGGCGCATCGAGCGGTCCTCATTAGTGATGGAGACAAAAACAATTTATCAAGGAATTCAAAATATAGAAATTTAAATACGAAATGATTACAAGATGATAAATCGAAGGAGAAAATAGAAAGAAAGACTAATATTAACCTACTTTACTTTACGCTTTGTTGTCATTTATAACATGTAATTCCTTCCCCTTTTTCCCTACTCCATCTAGCTTCTTAAAAATTTCTTGTGCATTTTAGGTAAAGATTAACTTTGAAAAAAAAAAAACAAAAAATAATATGTTCTTGATATCTTAAAAAAGTCACTTATTTTAGAGGATATTACAAAAGCTAAAATATCATTTAAAAAGAAATGAAGAAAGTACAAGATTGTATTTTCACAAAATAAAAATTTCATAAAAGTCACAAGTTGATTCCCTCCAAATAAGAAGAGATAATAAGAAGAAAGCAATACCATAATTAAGCTAAGGACTAAATGTTACTACAATTACATATTACCTAGGTAAGTAATTGTTCAAATGGTAGAAAAATTCAATGAAATAAAGATGACATTTGCTTATCCAATAAATGAGCCTTTAAAAATGACATTTTACAAATGTATGCAAAAATTTAAACACGCAAGAAAGAGTAAACGTTTACTACAATATAAAGGAGGGGGATGGTTAAGCTTGGACAATACTACAATATTAAGAAATAGAACTCTTACACTACCAAGAAGAACTACTGCATGTTCATCAACTTTGCAATGGCCTTCACGGATAGTTTTTACGGTATCCTTCTTCCATATCTCTAGATTGTAGACTTTTTAAATTTTTTAATGCATGGAATGTAATGACGTTGTTTGTCGCCGCAACTATCGTTGTATGTGTTCAAAGCCAACTGATAACGGAAACACCTTATAACACGGTTGTTTCTAAAGATGGAACCAGTAATTTCAACACAATTGCTGGAGCAATATTGGTGGCCCCTGATCACAGTGTCAAGCCATTCTTTATAAAAATTAAGAAAGGCACGTATCAGGAATATATTAGAGTTGATAAAAAAAAGACTAATATAATCCTGATCGGAGAAGGTATGGACACTACGATTATAACGGGTAATAGAAGTTTTGTCAACGGTAATAAACCTATGACACCGCAACCGTGGGTAAGTCCGTCTCTCTCTATATATATTATTTTTATTAGTTTTGATGAATTATAATTGTTTCTTATAATTTAATTTGTAGGGGTTCTTGGCAATGGCTTCACAGCCCAAGACGTAACTTTTAGGAATAATGCCGGACCCATAAAGCATCAGGCAGTGGCATTAAGAGTTGAAGCAGATTCGGTGTCCTTTTATAAATGTCGATTCGACGGGTATCAAGACACTTTGTATGCAAAAAAGCAACGTCAATTCTACCGAGACTGTGAAATCTATGGCACAATAGATTTCATATGTGGTGACGCGACATCCATGTTCCAAAACTGCTTGATTGAAGCACGCACTCCAATGGCAAGGCAATATAACACAATCACAGCGCAGAAAAGAGATTTCGAGGCCTTAAAAAGTGAAACAGTGCTTCAAAATTGCTCTATAAAGGCTACCGTCGATTTGGAGAAATCGGACAATGTCACAATGTAGTTAGGTCGGCCATGGGGTATATTTTCTAGGATTGTGATAATGGAAAGTTACATCGGTAACTTGATAGATCCTAGACGATGGGTTGAATGGATTGATTCGGCAAATAAATCCGATAGCCGCCGACCATATTATCTGGAGTACAAAAATAGAGGACCGGGTGCTGTTACGAAGGGACGTGTGACATGAACATCCATCACTAGTGATCCAGATATTGCATCAAAATTCACGGTTAGAAACTTTATAAATGGCGACCAGTGAATTCCCGTCAATATCCCTCATTACCTAGATTTATCTTGAACAACAATAAGTTGTATGTATTCCTAGTAGTTATTATCAGATTATAAAAATAATACTACTATGTACGTTTCTTGTTTTTTTTTCTTCGTCAAACTAATTTTAAATTCCTTCTTCAAGTAATTTATTGTTGCCATTGTCCAACTAATCGACTGAGCATTAAAGCTTAAAAAGGTACATATTAACAGAAACTCATTGTGTCAAAATGTAGCGGACACTAAATAATGTGGTTAGAATGACTCTTAGGATGACCAAGAGAAACATAACTTAAACTTAAAAATGAGTGTTCATTTTATATAGTTCATTTTATGCATTATAGCAGTAATATATCAATCAAAACAAAAGAGTCACAGGCTTATAAAACCAAAATAAATGAATTGGCCGTGGATTTGGGCCAATTATTTGGCTGATATTTTGGATTTTAAGTAATAAGGGCTGAATTGATTATTATAAGAAAAAATTAAACATATACACATCTTTATTTAGTGAAAATTTACCATAAGAATAAATAATTAATTTAATATAAAATAATTCTAATATGTTAGGACTTGTAATTAAACTGTTATTTTTAATAATTATTAAAAAGTGTATTTATAACTTGTAATATAGGTTTACCATATATTCATCATGTATCAGTTCGTTTATTTGGATATGTTACGATTTGGGATAGATGAAGGAGAAGAAAATTTGAATTTTGAATACTCTGAAGTTGTTATGATTTGAAATAGATTGATATCAATTTGTTTTGCGTGATTCGTGAGACTGAAAATTAATTTTACGTTTAGATTTTTTTTTAAGCGCAATAGGTTATGTATCCGGATGAATCTTATTTATCCGGATGTCTGATTTTTGAAGAATTTTTTGTAAAATTGAAAAGGGTAGGGTATAATGTAATTTACTCATTACACTATAATTCCTGTAATTTTTACATTTAATATTCCGTTAAAACAATATAAATCTTCTTTGAGAATTAATCAAGAACATATATATGTTTGTGTGTCGTCCTATAAAGATAGGAAGATTATAGTTAGCATAAAAAATGAAAGTGAAGGTAATTAGGTAACAAAACCAAAAAAATGAGAGGCCAAATAACTTGCAAAATAAACCTGGGCATAAATCATAATGACTCAGGACAACAACTTATAAGTTGAATGAGAATGTTGATTACATATTAATTTCCGAATTGATTTATCAAACTCGCGGTTAAATTTATAAAATTCATAAAATCATCATCTTTTGATTTTATTGGAGATATCTTGACAGATTCATTAAATGTTTCTTCACAAGTGTCAGGAGCCAAATAACTCGTAAATAAACCTTAGCATGAATCAAAATGACTCATGACAACATCTTACAAGTTGAATGAGAATGATGAATTGTTGATTACATATTAATTTTTGAATTGATTTAACAAACTCATGGTTAAACCAATTAAATTCATAAAATCATCATCTTTTGATTTTATTGGGGATATCCTGACAGGTGGTTCAATAAATGTTTCTTCACAAGTGTCTGGAGCACTCGCAATAGCAGTAGTAAAAGTCCTTGCCGCCAAAAAGTCATTTGCATCAAAATATTTAATTGCTGATGTAGCATCATCTATCGCATTATCATAATTTTCCTTACAAATTTGAAGGCATTGTATGAGAACATGTTCTTTTGCTTGCTCCAGTAATGTCACACCCCAAATCCGGATGTGATGGCACGTGTCCATTTCCCACCGGACACGTCAGCCTAATCCAACCACAACGATAGAGAAGTAGAAATACGAGAATAAAAGATAATAAATAAGCGGAAGACTTTAATTAAGACTCAACACTACCCAGAATTGGTTGTCACATGTACAAACCTCTAAATACAGAATTCGAATAAAAATATACAAGTCTCAGAGTATAGTTCTCGAATAGAACAAAACTGAAAGTAAAGATAACTCAAGGGCACGTCTGGAATGAACCGCTACCTCTCGAGTATGTCCCAAAGCTCAATCTGCTAAAGAAAATACTAAGCCGAATCTGAGAGAGCTGTCAACCTACACAATTGTGTAGAAGCAAGGGTGAGTACCGAAAACCACAGGTACTCGCAAGTAACACTAAACTAAGCTAAACTAGCAGCTACAAACAACTCCTTTCAATCCCAACCCAACCACCAAAGCTTCAATCTAACAGCAAACCAACCAACCTATACTAAACAGATCATATTCAACAGCCAGAACCAACAGTATATCCTCATCAACCTCAGATCAACAAATAAGAGCAAGTAGATCAAATTCCACATAAGAAGGGTAAACCGATACAATCCACACATCACAGACAAAGATAAGGCAAATGCGATGCAAAATGCAATAATGATGTCATGTAGTCGTGATGCATGTCTGTCCTACGATACACATCTGTTGACGTAATCAGTCCGCGCTGAATACTCAAATCAGAACCCATGGGGGCCACACATGGACCATGTATCACCGCCGGAACCAGATCCCATCGGCATCCAAATCGCTAGCCGGAGCTAGTCTCAACTGTGTCTCATATCCATCCATCCTCATATCAGTGTCTCAGAACTCATGCAACAGATAGTTCACACATGGGATGAATAATGAATATGCACATGTCATCAATCACAATCATATCACGATCACATCATAGTATTACACATCATCTGTCTCAATCACAACCAAATCACGACCACATCATAGTATTACACATCACCTGTCTCAATCACAACCATATCACGACCACATCATAGTATTACACATCACCTGTCTCAATCACAACCATATCACGACCACATCATAGTATTACACATCACCTGTCTCAATCACAACCATATCACGACCACATCATAGTATTACACATCACCTGTCTCAATCACAACCATATCACGACCACATCATAGTATTACACATCACCTGTCTCAATCACAACCATATCACGACCACATCATAGTATTACACATCACCTGTCTCAATCACAACCATATCACGACCACATCATAGTATTACACATCACCTGTCTCAATCACAACCATATCACGACCACATCATAGTATTACACATCACCTGTCTCAATCACAACCATATCACGACCACATCATAGTATTACACATCACCTGTCTCAATCACAACCATATCACGACCACATCATAGTATTACACATCACCTGTCTCAATCACAACCATATCACGACCACATCATAGTATTACACATCACCTGTCTCAATCAC
>NW_006239032.1:1312593-1316267 GCF_000226075.1 Solanum tuberosum | reverse complement strand
AAATCCGATTCGAGTCTCGAAACTCCAAATGACTCGAAATAGCACTTTTAACCAAACTTTAACTCTTAAAAACTCAACTTTCCAAAAACTCAACTTTTCATCAATTTTCCTTCAAACCAACTTCGAAAGTACATTAATTAGGACTCGGGGCAACTATCGGGAGGGGTAAAACAGTCATTTTATGAAAATTTCCAAAAATGACCTTTAGGGTCATTACAAGTAAACTTGCAACTTCATTATAAATATTATTTGCCTTTGTTGAACACTGTTGAAGTAGAATACGTATCAAGCCTTTTTTATAGGTAGAAGAACTTTTAGGGTCCGCTCTAAGAGCGTCAATACAATCTTTGAAGTCACTAGATGTTCAACAAACATCTTCTATCAAATCTCTTGACGAAAAAGATACAATAGAAAGAAAAAGCATGAAAATCACTAGTAATGCTTGAGTCATATATATGTCGTGTGGTTCTTATAACTAGATCAATACATATTCATATTTATTTTTTTCCACAAAAAATTATGTTGATATTATTGGATCAAGATTGTGGTAATTATATCATTTCCTTTTGAAATAAACTAGTATTAGTAAGTATCCTCTTTTAATTTAGGCACATAAATAATTTAATATTAATTCACTCTAAATATGATTTTCAATCAATTTTTTCTTCATTAGCCATTATTTTGAAATGAATTAAGATATTGATTATATTCATTGCTTTATAAGCTTTTCCTAATAAGGAAATTTGGAGCGGTCAAACGGCTTTTTCAACTTAAATTTGGTCATTTGGTCAAAAACTTTGATGACACAATTACAATTGATTTTGTGTATGGTACCACATATTTGTGTTGCTCTATTTATAATAATAATAAAAAAGGCAAACTACATAAATCTCACAAGTTTAGGTACTAATTACTCAGATTTCCGATAGTTTTAAATATTACTTTCTCTACCATATTTCATACTTAGGATACATGAGTTTGAATCCGTGAGATACATGTATCTGTTGAATTTTAAAATCGAGATACGTATTTTATTTGTTTAAATTAATTGGTTGTAACTGATTTCCTTAATATAAGACGGAAATCAAGGAGTGTATCAATGTTTAATTAATTTCCTTTTATTATTATTTGAAATAATAAATCCGTTAATATTATTAATAAAAGACAAAAAAAACATGTATATCTTGGTCATGCAATTTGATTAATTTCATTTTATTACTCTTAAAATAATAAAATTCATTAATTTGATTATCTATTATCAATATATGATATATCCAACAAACAAAACACTTAGATACATGAGTATCATACAAGTACATTTATATGTATCATAGAAATATCTAACATTAATTTTGTGTATTTGTTATATGTGTCTAGTATGAATTTCATGTATCTATTTATATGATATAATATTAATTTCATGTATCTATTTATATGATCTAATTTTAATTTCATGTATCTTTTTTATATATCTATTATTAATTCGATGTATCAAGTATCAATTTCATACATTATATTCAAAATCATGTATCGCAGATACATAGTAAACTCACATATAATTATGTGTGTCTAGCTATGAAATGTAATTGAAACACACGAATTTAGGAACAAATCACGACGGTGGAGTATTTATCTTATCATTAATCCAAAAAAAGTTAAAAAATTCAAAATTCTCCCATTCTTTAAGGATTTGAATTTTTTTCTCATAGATACATATAATCTTAACTCAGATGCATGAACTCTTAACTAGATACATGTACACCTAATGTGTATCCAACATTGTTGCACTTGATGTGCATCTAATGGTGTATTTTTCTGTTAATTAAAGCTTGGCGTAATTCTTTCATCTTGATTGGGTCGTTCCTATACTTAGATCTATTCTCGACTTGAATGTTGGCGTATGAAGAGTCAGTCCCTGCAATGAGAAATTCATGAGTGAAATGAACAAATAAATGTTGTTTGATTTAGTATAATATTGTTAATGTGTAGTACATTTAACGAGAATCATCTGATTTTAGGAATGTTCAACCATTAAAGTGTTTGAGAAACAACAAATTTAAAAATATAAAACCTAATTTGTAAATTTTTTAACAAATCCCCAATGTATCTGACAAATATTCATCATGATATGTAAATCCCCAAATTAGAAAATGTTTTAAAAATCACAATATACACGGAAAAACCAAAAAGTTTGCATGTCCTAAACCATGAATCTTTGATAAGCATAACAATATATTAAAAATTGAAGTAGAACAAAATGTACCCATACCTGTATATGGTTAACTTCCACTGCGTCTTGTTGAACTTTAAGAGTCGGATCCTACAACCATTACAAAATGGTTATGAAAAGAAACAAATAAAAATTTCTTTATCGGAAATTTATTGTTCATTAACAATCCCTAACAAGATTCATACCATTTTTTGAATTATGAGCCTTTAAAATGGAATGGAGAAATAACAAATTAAACTCAAACAATGTAAAATTTTTAAAATCTATCGGCTAAAAAAATTTAAATGGAGAAATAACAAACTCAAAAAATGCAAAAGGTGTATTAAACTGCTAAGGAAGGAGGGGTAATGAGGGATACGTGTGGGAGTGGGGAAGAAGGGGTGAGGGTGGGATAGTGTAAATAGGATACAAACGTTTTGGGATTGGGGAGGGAAGCGGCTGAATTAGGGGTGTACATGACCGGGTTGGTTCGGGTTTTTCAAATATCAATCAAATCATTTGTGTAAAAAATTTAAATTTATAAACCAAACTAAATTAATAAAATTTGGATTTTTTCAGGTTTTTCAACCTCGGGTTGGTTCGGGTTTTTCAAATATCAATCAAATCATTTGTGTAAAAAATTTAAATTTATAAACCAAACTAAATTAATAAAATTTGGATTTTTTCAGGTTTTTCAACCTCGGGTTGGTTCGGGTTTTTCAAATATCAATCAAATCATTTGTGTAAAAAATTTAAATTTATAAACCAAACTAAATTAATAAAATTTGGATTTTTTCAGGTTTTTCAACCTCGGGTTGGTTCGGGTTTTTCAAATATCAATCAAATCATTTGTGTAAAAAATTTAAATTTATAAACCAAACTAAATTAATAAAATTTGGATTTTTTCAGGTTTTTCAACCTCGGGTTGGTTCGGGTTTTTCAAATATCAATCAAATCATTTGTGTAAAAAATTTAAATTTATAAACCAAACTAAATTAATAAAATTTGGATTTTTTCAGGTTTTTCAACCTCGGGTTGGTTCGGGTTTTTCAAATACCAAACCAAACCATTGTGTTGAATTTTTAAACTTATAAATCAAACCAAACTAATAAACCTCATATTTTTTTCAGATTTTTGAATTTTTTCGGTAAAGTTTGCATACAAACATATAATTAACTTGTACTCCAAATATTTCTTTAGTCCAACCAAAATATAATTAGTTAAGGTGTTTCTTAAAAAAATAACACAAAATATGAGATGAGTACTGATGACACAAAAGTATTCAACAAAAAATAATAATGAAATCATTATATAAAATAAATATTGCAAAGTCATAATGAAAATGATCATAATTTAAAAGTACTAAATCATGCTAACATAAGTTTAATAAGTATTAGTTACATTACTAAATATTTAAGGAAAATTAAAATTAGATTATGTATTTTAATTGTCTAAACCAATGTAA
>NW_006239032.1:1291215-1312487 GCF_000226075.1 Solanum tuberosum | reverse complement strand
ATTTGATTTTGATTTAAGTTTTATTATAATTATCAATATCTATGAACTATAATCTTTATTGAACCATTCCGAATTCTAAGTTTTAAACTTGAAATAATATATTAAAAGATAAAAACTATGAAATAGTATAAGAAATATTTTAAAATTATATCAAAGTAAATATTTTTATGTATAAAATAAAATTTTAAAATTACATATATAATGTCAGGTTGGTCTAGTTTCGGGTTGATTTTTTTTAGTTAAAACCAAACCAACCCAACCCAAATATAGTCAGGTTTTTTTTTTCCAATACCAAACCAAGTCAAACCAAACCACTAGTCGGTTTTTTTTTCCGGTTTTGACTCGGTTTGCGGTTTGGTTCGGTTTTGTACTCCCCTAGGCTGAATTGAAGAGAGATAAAATTAATTTGAATTATTAATCTTCCACTAATTAAGGAGATGTAATTTTAAGATAATTATTTACTATCATTTTTTAAGGAATTGTGTATCTGATTTAATTTTCTAAAATGTATGGTATATTTATTAAAAAGTGGTACTCTATGTAATATTTTTAAAGTAGAGATAAAATATGTATATATGATAGTATAGTATGTCTATATAGGTATTTTTTCCTAAAATCTGGACCAGTTTAGACTATAATTCTCTTCGATTTGGTTAAAAGATGTAAATTCGGAGTATCAAATTAATGTGACGCTGTGATATGGTGAACCGAAAAATGAGATGTTACCAAACCATGTTAGTAAGCCATACTTTAGCAGCCATACTTTGGATGGTGCGAGTGACACAAACATTAACATCCAGATAAACGTTTAATGATTCTTGGTGATCCACCTCGTAGGACTTAGTAAGGAGAAGATTATTGGATATACAAACAAAATTCGTCGTTAAGTCTTTTTGACAACTTATCAACATTAAGTTGTATTGTATTCTTGCTGGCTACTAGTTATCAGATTATAAAAACAGTACTACTATGTACGTATTTTGTTTTTTTGTCAAATGAATTGATTAACTAATTATAAATTCCGTCTTCAAGTAATTTATTGTTGCCATTGTCAACTAATCGACTGACCATTAAATCATAAAAAGGGACATATTTACAGAAACTTATTGTGTCAAAATGTGGCGGACACCAAATAATGTGGTTAGAATGACTCTTAGGATGACCAAGAGAAACATAACTTAAAAATGATAGTCACATGTACACTTCATTTTATGGATTATAGCAGAAATTTATTACTTAAAACAATAGGGTCACGGGCTTAAACAACCAAAACACTTGGGAGCCATTTGGCCATAGATTTCCTAAGTAAAATTTGAGAAAAAATTTAACAAATAGTGTTTGTCCATACAATTTGCCATTATTTGACAAATATTTTTAGTAAATAATCCAAATTTCCAAATACGAAAAAAAACTACTATTTGGGCCAAGTAAAAGAATGGGCCGGGTATGGGGCGTGGATTTGGTCAAATTATTTGGTTGGGTTTTAAAGTAAGGGCTGAATGGATTATTATAAAGAAAAGAATTCAAGGAACCCGGTTCTTTGAAACTTTAATTAATTTGAAATTGGGGAGCAAAATAAATTAATGGAACTTACATAAATTCCATTAGCTTAGAAGCTAATTACTTGTATACACTCTAATTTGCAATATTATGTATCTTATCAAATTTTTGTGGCTCCAGATACGTCCAAATACATGTATCTCATATACATATGGTCAAATTTAGATGTAATTTGTCTAGATACATTGTATCCAAGTGGATTCGTGTGTATCTGAAATACATAGCAAATCTCACTCGCCTGCCTCGCCTCTCTCCCATATCGCTCACCACTCTCCCATGTATCTGGATTCCAGATACATACGAAAATGTATTTAGTGTGTATGTATCGAATCTCGCTCGCCTCTCCGCCTATTTTTGTGTATCTGGTAGCAAAAATACATGTATGTAAGAGCAAGATACTGTAGAAAACTCTTAATTAGTGTTAAGATACATAATATTTTGAAAATATAGGTAATAATAATATAAATGGTAGTGAAGTATGTCCAATTATGTAGTTTTCCTAATAAATTATGCTTATAATTAATTTCTAAGCTTCTTTATTTTAACAATATGAAATAATTACTTTGT
The DNA here is from genome assembly GCF_000226075.1 of Solanum tuberosum. Lineage (NCBI taxonomy): Eukaryota > Viridiplantae > Streptophyta > Magnoliopsida > Solanales > Solanaceae > Solanum > Solanum tuberosum. Next base: position 1,310,360 of record NW_006239032.1, on the reverse strand, counting down.
TATGGACAAATTACTTTTAAATAAAAGTACCAATTACGTCAACCAATTTGTAAAATTAGTTGATTTTAAAGAAAAGATGGATGTTTAATTCAAATATAATTATTTTAAATTGTTTCAAATTGAAAAGGCTTAAAATTAATTAAATCGTGGAGTCTAAATTGGGTGTTCAACAATGTTTCATGCGGAAAAATTAGGAAACTTTAATTTCTACTCTATCTGCTTTCCAATATGCATTTTCCCAGTGAATTGTTTGATGAAAAATGAATTCAAAAAAATGTTCTATAGTATAAATATCCCATCAATTCGCATTGAAAAAACATTTGTTTCTAATAGGATTACATAACCAACTTCAATAGAAGTATGTACCACAAATTAGTATGATTTTCTTAATCTTTTCCGCAAACTTAGATCCATTTTTTTCAATTTGAGGCCGGCTTCTTAAGAATTTGCCAACAAGGGTGTGCCGATGGATAACACAATATTGAAGAAAATTATTCAAAATCTCTGAAGGATTCATCTAAGTTAATTGAATTAATTGTTAATGACCATAATAATAATAAGAAAACATGGACACAAACAGTTAAATAAGACACTTGGACTTCAGCTCATAGTCAATTATTTTCAAGCTGAGAATCTGTTTGGAGTTTGGAATGACTTTTCAATTTTGACTTATAAATGAGTCATAAGTTACAAATTCTAATTTATGACGTTTTAGCTTATTTTGACTCATAATTCAATCATTTGCTTATGCTGCTGCTGCTGCTTTGTTATGACCCCTTTGACTAAATACTTGCTTCCCCTTTCATGAACTTGACAGTGGCTTTACAGAACAAAAGACATATGTTGGGCTTCAACCCAATGGACTCGAACAATAGTACCACATGTAAAATAATAATGAGCAGAAAATAAGAATATTATAATCAACATGAATGATGAATATGGAGGGAAAAGAAATAAAAAGACAAATAATTCGTAAAGAAATGACTATTTTTATTGCGTTCAATTCCTTCTCTATGTATCTAAATTCAAGTGAAATTACTATGTTTTTTTGAAAGCTACTTCATTCAATTTCTTCAGCTCATTTGGCTTTCTAAGAAAGGAGAAGTAAAAATGACATTCTTTTTTAATTAATTTCCAGTATTATCAATTAGATATATTTTTTTTTGTCTTAAATTTCAACACAATCATAAATCAAATTATTTCAACTAGTACAATCTATGATGTCTTTTCACAAGTAACATAATTAAGTTTTCTAACAGAAAAATTGCAAAACTGTCACCTTAGTAACACAAAAATCACTAATACTGAAAAATCATCTTTCGATCAATCGGTGATGTATAATGTCATAATTATGTAATCATCGATCTATTTAAAGTTGGAATCACTATAATTAAATCACTACATTAACTATTTCTCAAGAATATTATGTACAATGTCAGAAATTAATAAATAAAATTGTCAATTTTATGATTTAATTAGTATACTATGAATAGTACACCTAAAGATCATCATCTCGATGATAATGTTTCGACAATAAAGGACCATCACCCTTATCCTCCTATTTTATTTTGTTTTAGTAAATAACACTTTAGATTATTCTATGACTTGTATTTTACCAGGATTAAAGAAAATATTTAAACACAACCTCTATATTTGTATGACGGAGTTGATGCAGTTGGTGGCGTTGGTGGTGGTCCTAGCCATACTAAATTAGTAGTTAAGCTAGAAAAAAGACAATTAAAAGGAGGGGGGGGGGGGGGGGAGGATATGATACGGAGGATATATATTTACTATTATTTTTCTGTTATCTTCAATTTTATTATCGTTGTTGTCTAATTTGCTCTAATTATCATTTTATTGATTATTGCTACAACAATTTTCTCCATTTTATTCTATATGGCCTTTAACTTCATTTTTTTTTTCATTTTTAAAAATGATTTTGTTATTCTCACCTTGAGTCAAAGGTCTATTAGACATTCTTCTTACCTTCATATTATCCGAATAACAACTCTTTATATGATCAAAATTGCTCAAATGATACCTAAAAAAATTATTTAAACTTAGTAGTACACAAGAAAAGAGACCATTTTATCTTTTTTTTTCTCCGGAATTTTGGTATTTTAATTTTCATGTGACCAATAGTTTTCTTTAACCAATTTTGACATTTTACTTTCATGTGACCAATAATAGTTTTATTCTTGACTAGAAACAAATGCATATTAGGTAATTTTATATATATCAATGTTATTAGTATATATTTTGTTTAGTATTTGGGATTGAGTGTTATTTAGACACTTCACTAGCAATAGGGTCAATTGAGGTAATTGAAAGCAACAAGTAACAAATTAATTAAATCTTGCCTGCTATCGATGACCAAAGTTCAATTTGAGCTTTCAAATCCTTAGCAACGTTATACTAATTAATTAGAATTTCCCTATGAAATGTGACTATAAAAGTTAAAAATTGAAAGTTGAAACTATATAATATAGTAAAATGTTATCCACTTACTATTATAAGTTTACCTATTATTATTAGATAGATAAGAGAAAACGTTGATAAATGGGAAACAAGCTTCGTAGGAATGAACTAGTAAGAGAATTGCGCAATAACTATAGCACCAATGTTTTATACATAGAATTGTAGATAAATGTAAAGTATATATTATTACCTTAAGTTTAAATTTTATGCAAAATCAATGTAGTATATCTATATGTCACTTATCTTTTAATGAAAACACTATTTAAAAGAGTTTTTTTCCCAAATGAATAATGGTTATTCGTGTCTTGAACGTCATCAAATTACCGTTCACTCAGGTCTTAACCGTATCTACATATTCTTTCTTAGAAAAGTTAAATTTAAATGATACACTTATCTTTTAGCGAAAACACTACTTATAAGAGTGTTTTTTCCCAAATGAATAATGGATTCATGTCTTGAACGTCATCAAATCACAGTTCACTTTGGTCTTAACCATGTCTAAATATTCTTTCTTAGTAAGAACTTTAAAATATATATATATTTCGTTTGTCATTTTCACTTGAAAATCATGAACTTTTTCACCAACTTTTGTATCAAAGTTGTGTCACATGATTGTGACTATCAATAATATAACATACCCTTTTTAAAGTATGATGATAATAATTCACCCATATATAGGTAAAATAAATTGAAGTGTTCATGATAGACATTTACTAATATATATGTATTCTTATTATTTTGCTAAAACACTACTTTTTGGATAGAGTAACGTATAGTGACTCACTCCAACTTGTATTTGCTTGGATATTTGCTCTTCAACTAATCTATTTTTTTGCGTTATCCAACAACTCAATTCTCGAATGGGTACAAAGTTTGAAATTAACGTGCAAGTAAAGAGTTTTTTTTACTATTAATATAAAGAGTGATACTGTAAAAAAATAAAAAGTTATGGAGAAATTAACAAATAGTATTGACATGAGGGGTTATAAAAGCAACGAGTTCAATTATAATATAGGATGAAATGAAAGTCACGTTATTACAAGTATAATGGACATAAGTATTAACACATTACTATCTTTTTGCTTCTTTGATGACTCGAACCTACAACTTTAAGACATACGGTGCTTAACATATGAGCAACTCGGCTGAGAAAGGAGAAAGATTACGAAATTGTACTAGAAGTTTTTTTAGACTTTTTTATGCATGATCAGCTACCTAAAGGTTAATATGACTTTTTGGCACATCGAGCAGTCCTCGTCAGTGACGGAGACAAAAGTTTTTATTAAGGAATTCAAAATATAAAAATTTAAATACGAAACGATTACAAGAGGATACATCGAAGGTGAAAACAAAAAAAAAGACTAATGCTTTAATTTACGCTTTCATGTTGTCATTTATAACATGTAATTCCTTCCCATTTCCCCTACTCCATCTAGTTCTTTTTAAAAAATTGTGCATTTTAGGTAAAAAATAACTTTGCAGAAAAAACAAAAAGCAATATCTTCTTGATATCTTAAAAAACCATTTCTTTTGAGAATATTACAAAAGTTAAAACATCATTTTAAAAGAAATGAAGTAAGTACAAAATTGTATCTTCACAAATGAAAATGTCATAAAAGTCTCAAGTTAATTCCCTCCAAATAAGAAAAGATAATAAGAAGAAGGCAATACCATAACTAAGCTAAGAATTAAAATGTTACTACAATTACATATTACCTAGGTAAGTAATTGTACAATTGGTAGAAAAATTCAATTCAACAAAGATGACATTTAGTTGTCCAAAAAAGAGCCTTTAAAATGACATTTTACAATAAAAACATGCAAGAAAAAGCATACCTTTGCTACAATATAAAGGAGGGAGATTTTGTTAAGCTTTGACAATACTACAATATTAAGAAAGAGTAGAACTCTTCCACTACCAAGAAGAATTGCCGCCTGCTCTTCACGTTCAGTGACTCAAATAATTTCTCTTCTTTTCTAATCATCATCTTTGCAATGGCCATCACGGATAAGTTTTGCGGTATCCCTTCTTCCATATATCTAGACTGTAGCTGAATTTTTGTCCATAAACTCATCGGATTTTTAAAATTTTTTAATGCAGGGAATATAATGACGTTGTTTGTCGCTACAACTATAGTTGAATGTGTTCAAAGCCAATCGATAACGGAAACACCTTATAATGCGGTTGTATCTAAAGATGGTACCGGAAATTTCAACACAATTGCTGGAGCAATATTGGCGGCCCCTGATCACAGTGTCAAGCCATTCTTCATAAAAATTAAGAAAGGCACGTATGAGGAATATATTAGAGTTGATAAAAAGAAGACTAATATATTCCTGATTGGAGAAGGGATGGATACTACGATTATAACGGGTAATAGAAGTTTTGTCGACGGCAACAAAACCTATGACACCGCAACCGTTGGTAAGTCCCTCTCTCTATATATACTTTTATTAATTTTGATGAATTATAATTGTTTCTTCTTATTCAATTTGCAGGGGTTCTTGGCAATGGCTTCGCAGCCCAAGATTTAACTTTTAGGAATAATGCTGGAGCCGTAAAGCATCAGGCAGTGGCTTTAAGAGTTGAAGCTGATTTAATGTCTTTTTACAGATGTCGCTTCGACGGGTATCAAGACACTCTATATGTGAAAGAGCAACGTCAATTCTTTCGAGAATGTGAAATCTATGGAACGATAGATTTTATATGTGGTGGCGCAATGGCCCTGTTTCAAAACTGCGTGATTGAAGCACGTACTCCAATGGCGAGGCAATATAACACAATCACGGCCCAGAAGAGAGAGTTTGAGCACGCTGGAAGTGGAATAGTGCTTCAAAATTGCACTATTAGGGCTACCGACGATTTGGAGAAATTGGACAACGTCACGACATATTTTGGTCGGCCATGGGGTATATTTTCTAGAACTGTGATAATGGAAAGTTACATCGGTAACTTGATAGATCCTAAAGGATGGGTTGAATGGATTGAATCGGCAAATAAATCCGTTGTCCGCCAGCCATATTATTTGGAGTACAAGAACAGAGGACCGGGTGCTGTCACGAAGGGACGTGTGACATGGGCATCCGTCACTACAAATCCAGCTATTGCATCAAACTTTACGGTTAGGCAGTTTATAAAGGGTGACCAGTGGATTCCCGCAAACATTCCACGTTACTTAGATTTATCTTAAACAACATTAATTTGTATTGTATTCCTACTAATTATCTGATTACAAAAATATTACTACTATGAACCTACTTGTTATCCGGTAATCTAATTTTAAATTTCGTGTTCAAGTAATTTATTGCTGCCATTGTCCAACTAATTATCGACTGAAACATTAAGTCATAAAAAAGAACATAGTTACAGAAACTTATTGTATCGAAATGTGCCGGACACAAAATAATCTGGTTAGAATGACTCTTAGGATGACCAACAGGAACATAGCTTAACTTAAAAATGAGTTCATTTTTATGCATTTATGTCTGAATGAGAGTCACTTAGAAAGCCCAGTAAGTAAGGCTTAAATGCAAGCAGAAACTTTCGAGCAAATATAGCAGAAACGAAAACTGAGGTAAATATAAAGCCAAAATAAATGAATGGGCCGTGGATTTGGGCCAATTATTAGGCTGATTTTTGGGTTTTAAAGTAAGGGCTGAATGGATTATTAGATATTTTGGGTTCTTTGAAACTTGAATTAATCTGAAATTGGGGAACAAAATAATTAGTGGAATTTACATAAATCTTAATAGTTTTGGAGTTAATTACTTAGATCTACTCTAATTTGTAATATTACGTATTTTACAAGATTTTGGTGCCTCCTGATACGTCCCGTCTCCAGATAAATGTATTTTGGATATATGGAGTCAAATTAGATGTAATTTGTTCTAAATACATTGTATCCAAGTGAATTCGCATGTATCTGGATACATAGAATATCTCGTTCACCTCCCTCGCCTCTCTCCCATCTCACTCGCCACTCTTCCATGTATCTGGTATCCCAGATACATATGAATCACTCCAAATACATACACCTATATGTATCTAGTGTGTATTTAATGTGATTTGCATGTATCTAAAACTGGAACGCGAACGAACCCAAAAACTCCAATGCTCCAGCAAATGAGACTAGTACTAATTTTTCTTTACTTATTTTTTGTTGCTAAACGAGAATGCAAAATACAGATTTTTTAATTGATTTACCAAACTCAATGTTAAATCAACAAACAACTCATAAAGTAAACTTTAGCATACCATTATGTAGTCATGATATCATCTTATAAATTTAAATTAGAATGTCAATTACAAATTAATTGCTGAATTGATTTACCAAACTCAAGGTTAAATCAACAAAATTCATCAAATCTTCACTTTTTGATTTTATAGGGGATGTTCTAATAGGTGGTTCAGTAAATGATTCTTCACAAGTATCTGGACCAGTTATAACAGCAGAAGCAGAAATCTTTGCCCCAAAAAAGTCATTTGCATCAAAATCTTTAATTGCTGTTGTAGCATCGTCTATCGCAAGATCATAATTTTCCTTACAAATTTGAAGGCATTGTATGAGAACATGTTCTTTTGCTTGCTCTAGTAGATTTGCGACTTCATTGTAAATACTTTTTGTCTTTGTTAAACATTGTTGAAGTAGAATACGTACCAAACCTTTTTTATCAGCAGAAGGGCTCTGAGGGTCCGCTCTAAGAGCGTTGACGCAAACTTTGAAGTTACTAGACGTTTGACAAACATCTACTATCAAATCTCCCGACGAAAAAGTTACCAGAGAAAAAAAAAGCATGAAAATCACTGTTAATGCTTTCAAGGAATTCATCTTCACAAGTACATATATTTTGTATTCATATGTCGAGTTCTTCTTATAGCTAGAATAGAATATTCATATTTATTTCTTTTCCATAAAAGATCATGTAGATATAATTGGGTCAAGATTGTGGTAATTATATCATTTCCTTTTGAAATAAACTAGTGTAGTAAATATCCTCTTTTAATTTAGGCATGCAAATAGTCTAATGTTAATTCACTTTAAATATGATTTTCAATCAATTTTTTTCTTAATCTGACAAGTAACTAAGAACAATATAATATGGAAAAGAAAGTGCTAGTTATGAATTCTGTTTTGTGAAAGGAAAAAAAAAAGAATTGCCAATATTTCGGACACTCATATTTATGTTTCATCACTTATTACTTAATTTTAATTTTAATATGTCAGTGATATGTTTAGAAGTAAAATTTGAAAATTTATAACCAATAATACGTTGTTATTTTTTTTCTTTTAATTTTTATTTTTTTACGTTCATGTTTCCTTTTTAATATATTAAAACAATTTTTCAAAATATAAAAGTGAACCCAACAAATAATAAACCAATTTTTCAAAAAATAAAAAAAGGGTCATACAAAGAAGATAACAAGGAAATTTCGGTGGAGGCATCTACTAGAAAACAAGAAAATACTTTGTTATTAGCAATTTATCAAAATCAGATGATTAAAATGTTAGTAAAATAATTAATATATCTTAATAATAATAATAATAATAATAATAATAATAATAATAATAATAATAATAATAATAATAATAATAATAATAATAATAATAATATTAATCATATTATTTATTTTATTCTACGTATAATTAGTACTTCTTCATTAGCCATTATTTTGATATCAATTATGACATTGATTATATTTATTATATTGCCTTAATAAGCTTTTCCTAATAAGGAAATTTTGAGCTGTCAAACAGTTTTTTCAACTTAAAACTGGTCAATAACATATTTTCAACTTAAAATTGGTCAATAAACATTTTAATCGATGAAATATTCTTAAATATAGTGTCATAGACACGGCACACGCCTTAAGCTATTTTCAATATTTTTCAACATAAAATATATATATATATATAAGATATTTTGAGCTGTATTAAAACCCTATATGCGATTTTTTTTCTTTTTTCTTTTTTCGTTTTTCTTAAAATGATGATAACAACAAATTTTGTTTTCCTTTGAATTTTTTTGACTACTACAAAATGTCTCATCATACAGTGATGTAGCATTACCTCAGTATTTTTCACAAATTAAATACAAGTTGATGACCCATATACATTGCATATAAAAAATTGTTAACTAATTGAAATGATAATCTATTAGATGGAATAAAATAAGGAAGACTAAAAGCCAATATTTTAACATTTCTGGTGAGATGTCCTAATCAACGTAGCTATAACTTATCATTTAATTAATGAAATATCAATTAATCATGTTATTAATTATAATAAGTATATAATTATATGATTTGAAATTTTGTTTTCAAGAAATTTTATAATTACGTTGCCATTGTATTGCCTAATTAATTGATTAACCATTTAATAACTAAAAAATCATGATCATACTTATGTACAGAAACTCCAACTCTACTCTATTGAGATAGTTATGTTGTCTTTAAATGATATATGAGTGTTTTCGTAATATCCTTAATCTAGATCTTAATTTTGATACACAAAAAAAAAAAGAGATTTTTTTGGTATCTCTTAAATAATATTTTTGTTTTTGTGAAATATACCGTTATCAATAAAAAGTGATAATTTTTCTAGAGTTGATTGTGGAAATGATAAAAAACAAAAATTAATTTAATATTTAGTTAAAATATAAAACAACTTATTAATAATCTTCTTTGTAAAATCAATCGGGAACAAAGTTTATATCAATAAATTGTAACAATAGCAGTTTCTATAAAATAATAAAAACATTATAAAGAATGAATATGGAGGTAAAGGGGGGGGGGGGGGGGGGGGGGGGGGGGGGGAAGTCATAATTTTACTCAAAACTAGATGGTATAAGCCCGTGCAAGCACGGGCACAACATTGTGAACATATTAAAATAGTTCTGTACTTTATATTGTGTTTGATTGTTCCATAATTAAAATTAGAGTAATTATGAGTCATTATTATATTGTTGTTATAGTACAAAATAAAAGTTTTGCATATACCCTTATGACATCCCAGTTTTTCTTTCCTTTGGGTTGTTTTGAAAACTTCTTTGTTAATTTAGTACCACAATAAAAAAAATGATTCAACCTTATGCAAAATGTAATCATTCACTGTATACGTAGAATATACATAATTTCAATGACTAGTTGATAATAACGGGATGGGGGAAAACTGAAAACAAAGAAAATTTGTTAACATGACATTACTAATTAGCTATTACTTAGCTTCATGAACAATAAGTTCACATTCATAATTATTTGTACTACAACTGTCCTGTATCCACAGAAAAATTGTCAATTTTGGAGAGCTCTTCGCCCTTTTGACTTCTCTATATTCATTGAATGGAATAATATGCTGATTTTGAGGTAACCTATAGACCTGTATCCACAAAAAAAATTGTCAGTTTAAAAATGAACTGATCTGTGTTGATCTCTTTGGTTGTCTGCTTCTTGTCTTGCTATCTTCGGTTGATTTCTCCGATCTCCCTCTTCTTGATAGATAAGACAAAACATTTTTGTGCAAAAATAATTGAAACATAGAGGAAAAGTTTTAAGAGAAATAGATTTTCAAAAAGTAGTATTTGGGAAAGGTCATTGCCGAGTGTTATGTCACGTCAAGCTTAATGAATGCCATTTGGAGTTGATGCCTCGAGGTCCATCTGATTATTTGCTGGGAAGTATTTAAAGTTGTTCTAAACCACCGATAAACCCCGTTGAAATTTTGAGGTCGTCCTTAAAATTTCTGTCCCAGTTAATTGTCTCGGCGTATCTTTAACCGTTGGTGATCAAATCACAGAATTTTTGAGATCCTCTCAAAAATTCTGTCCTAGTTGCAAATTTCAAAGTAACTTCAGTCTCGACTTTGTTGGAGAGCTCTTTCTTGAGAATTTTTGAGTCCCTCTCAAAAAAAAATTCCCAGTTTCTATTGTAAAGAGAAATAGAAATCTTACGGAAAATATGATCGAGCCGTTGTGGCGCCTACGTATCCCATTGAGGCAGGAATCAGGTCAAACGTAGTTCCCCCTCTCGAGGATTTTCAAAAATAAGAGAATTACAAAGAAATCGACCGAAGTCGACATAGGCCGCCTACATATCTCATTCTTGAGAATTCAGGTCGAACGTAGTTCAAATACAAAAGGAAATATTTAAAATGGATAAAAGGGTGACCGAGGCCGACATAGGCCGCCTAAGTATCTCATTCTTGAGAATTCAGGTCAAACGTAGTTCATTACAAAGGGATATAATTCTAAACAAAGCGATTACAAGCAAATAGAACGATTACAAGGAAATGACTGAAAATACAAATTGAAACTTTACACATAGTATCTCCTGACATCATCTGAATTGATCGGTTTCGGCCATTCGGTGCCATCTATCTCCGACAGGACTAAGGCACCTTCAGATAACACTTTACGAACCATGTAGGGTCCTTGCCAATTTGGTGTAAATTTCCCTTTATATTCATCCTGGTAAGGGAAAATACGTTTGAGAACCAACTGACCGACCAATCTCAAACATTCTGGCTCTTACTTTCTTGTGGAAAGCACGAATCATTCTCTATCGATACAGTTGTCCATGATAAACAACAACCATTCTCTTCTCATCAATCAATGTTAACTGATCAGTCCGCTTGTGAACCCATTCAATATCACTCAATTCAGCTTCTTGGATGACTCTCAATGAAGGTATTTCAACTTCTGCAGGTATAACTGCTTCTATTCCATATACTAGCAAATATGGAGTAGCTCCAACTGATGTTCTGACAGTCGTTCGGTAACCCAACAAAGCATACGGTAGCATCTCATACCAACCTCTGCGATTATTAATCATTTTCCTCAGAATCTTCTTATTGTTCTTGTTGGCGGCTTCTACAGCTCCATTCATTTGGGGACGATAAGCGGTTGAGTTTCGGTGAGTAATCTTGAATTGTTCACATATCTCTCTCATCAAATGACTGTTGAGATTCGCTCCATTATCAGTAATGATGAATTCTGGCACTCCAAACCTACATATCAAATTGTTGCGAACAAAATCAGCTACAACCTTCTTGGTTACCGATTTGTATGAAGTTGGTTCCACCCACTTGGTGAAGTAGTCAATAGCAACCAAAATGAATCTATGTCCGTTAGAGGCGACTGGCTCTATTGGACCAATGACATCCATGCCCCAAGCTACAAATGGCCAAGGTGAACTCATAGCATTGAGTTTGTAAGGCGGGACTCGAATCAAATCACCATGCACTTGACATTTATGACATTTCTGCACAAACTTGCAACAATTATGTTCTATAGTCATCCAAAAATAACTGGCTCAAAGGATTTTCCTCGCCAAAGTAAGTCCATTCATGTGAGTACCACAAACTCCGGCATGTATTTGTTCCAGAAGCTTTGCAGTTTCACTAGCATCAACACATCTGAGAGGGCCTAAATCCAGAGTCCTCCTATAAAGGATTCCCCACTTGCGAAGAAATTGAGGGTCATACGGCGTATCGACTTCTTCTGGTTGAATGTTGCATTCTCAGGATAAGTCCCGGTCTCCAAGTACTTTTTGATGTCAAAATACCAAGTCAAACCGTCTGGTTCCGCTTCAACGTGTGAACAATGGACAGGCTGCTCTTTTACCTCTACATCCACTGAATCAATATAACTAGTATCTGGATATTTAATCATTGAGGCAATGGTGGCAAGAGCATCGGCCAACTCATTCTGTGTCCTAGGAGTGTGCCTGAATTCAATCTTGTTAAATCTGTTGCACAACTTACGTATATACTGCACATACGGTGTGATCTTTGGATTCTTCACAACCCATTCTCCTTGAACCTGATGAATCAACAAATCTGAATCTCCAATAACCAAAAGCTCATGAACATTCATGTCGATGGCCATCTTTAACCCCATGATACAAGCTTCGTATTCTGCCATGTTGTTTGTGCAATCAAATCGGAGTCTAGCTGCCATAGGATAGTGTTGACCGAATTCTGATACTAAGACCGCTCTGATACCTTTCCCTTGGTAATTCGCCGCTACATCAAAGAATACACTCCAACTAGGATACGCTTCAGAAATATCTTTACCCACAAACAAAACTTCCTCATCGGGAAAATAAGTCTTGAACGGTTCATATTCTTTATCAACTGTATTCTCCGCAAGATGATCAGCCAAGGCTTGTGCTTTTATCGCCTTCTGAGTCACATACACAATATCAAACTCACTTAAAAGCATTTGCCATTTAGCTAACTTCCCGGTCGGCATTGCTTTCTGGAAAATATACTTCAGCGGGTCCATTCTGGAAATAAGGTATGTGGTATAAGAAGAAAAATAATGTCTCAACTTCTAAGCAATCCAAGTCAAAGCACAACATGTCCTCTCCAAAAGAGTGTAACGAGCCATATATGGAGTGAATTTCTTGCTCAAATAATAAATGGCTCGCTCCTTTTTCCCAGTTTCGTCATGTTGACCAAGCACGCATCCCAATGTATTATCCGAGATTGACAAATATAGCAATAACAGACTCTTTTCTCGCGAAGGGACCAATACCGGTGGATTGGACAAATTGTTCTTGATGGCGTCAAAAGGAGATTGACATTCTCCGATCTACTTGGTCGAGACATCTTTTTTCAACAACTTAAAGATTGGCTCACATACCACGGTGGACTGAGCTATAAATCGACTGATGTAGTTCAAACTTCCCAGAAAACTCATCACCTCTTTCTTGGTCTTCGGAGAAGGTAATTTCTGGATCGCCTTGATCTTGGAAGGATTAAGCTCAATACCCCTCCTGCTGACTATAAATCCCAACAACTTGTCAGTTGGCACTCCAAAAGCACATTTGACGGGATTTAACAACAAATTGTATCGACGCAAGCGATCAAAGAATTTCCTTAAGTGAGTCAAGTGATCCGAACTCTCGCGAGACTTGATTATGACATCGTCTACATACACCTCGATCTCCTTGTGAATCATATCGTGAAAGATGGTCGTCATGGCCCTCATGTAAGTAACACCGGCATTTTTGAGACCAAACGGCATCACCTGATAATGATATACACCCCAAGGCGTGATGAAAACTGTCTTTTCTGCATCTTCTTCGTTCATCAGGATCTGGTGGTAACCCGCATAACAATCCACAAATGACTGCATCTCATGCTTAGCACAGTTATCAATGAGAATGTGGATGTTTGGTAATGGAAAGTTATCTTTCGGGCTTGCTTTGTTGAGATCTTTGTAGTCAACATAAATTCTAATTTTTCTGTCTTTCTTGGCAAACGGAACAACGTTGGCTAACCAAGTTGGATATTGCGTCACCTTCACTACTTGAGACTTAATATGTTTGGTAATCTCCTCTTTGATCTTTAAACTCAACTTAGGCTTGAACTTTAGAGTCTTTTGTTTTACTGGGCTGAAATAGGGATTAATCGACAATTTATGGGACACCATATTCGTACTCAACCCTGGCATGTCTTTGTAAGACCAGGCGAATACATCAATGTACTCTCTGAGCAAATGAACTAGGTCTCTTCTTTGAGCTTCAGTCAGATGGACACTAATTCTGACTTCTTTGACACACTCCTCATCTCCAAGGTTTACAGTTTCGATTTCTTCTAAATTCAGCTTGGGTTGATTCTCGAAACTCTTCGGCAACAAGTTCGGGTACCTCATTTTCTTCTTCATATTCCTCGCCCTCATCATTACCTGCCTCATTTTGTTCACTTGGTTCATGACATGACATGACATTGACAGGTTTTAAATTAATATTACTGCCTTATTTTGTTCACTCGGTTCATGACATGACAAATAAGTAAACAATTTTTTTTATAAAAGAGGCTTTCATTTAAATTTAAAAAAAAAACCAAAACAAACTTTGGCCTCGGCTAAGGCCATTTTGCCTTTTTAAGCATCACAAGGGAATTGAAAAACTTCAAATAAATAAAAACTACATAAAGAGTGGGTCTCGGGCCTCTTCCGGATTACCACCAATTTTAAAAACAAACAAACAAAGACACATGTCTTTTCTACCAAGCTATACGGGAAATCAGGAGCAGTGTGGATGTCCAATTCTGCAACTGCTCCTCTAGCTTGGCATCGCGAATTTCTGAGGTCTCAGCTTCATCCTCCATGACTGCGACAACCTCTTCGAACATGCCCTAGATTCCTTTCCCAGACCGCTGTCGATGGCGTGCTCCCGCACTGGGAATGACTGGTATAAGTGAGGCATTGGTCTGGCAAGAATCCGATCAACACTCTTGTTCATCAGCATCTGTGGGGACATACCCCAAACCAAACTTTGTTCTTCTGGCGGGAACTTGAATAGGATCGACAATTCGTTGAAAGTGCTTCCCCAATCCGAAACCTGGTTCGAAACCATTTTGGAGCATGACAGTAGCAATCATCTTGTACACGGCAGGCATAGGAGGCTGTAGAGCCAAGTCATCACCGGTGGCATTTACCAGCTCCACAGTGTAGAAATCACAACCTCAAGAGAATGATCAACGATCGGTGCATACCCATTGGAATGGCTTCCTTCACCAAAAATGACCAATTCCTAGTCCTTCCAAACAAATTTCATTAGTTGGTGAAGGGTAGAAGGCACAGCCCCAGCCATGTGGATAAACGGTCTTCCAAGAAGCAAATTGTAGCTTGTATTGATGTCTAACATCTAAAACTCCACATTGAATTCTGTAGGCCCCATCTGAATATTCAAATTTACTGCCTCTATCATGTCTCTCCGCACACAATCGAAAGCTTTCAAATTGACGAGGACTAGAGCGACTGTTACTGGTGGTAGAGGGGAGGCACTTCCCGAGGCAGTTGTTGAGGCCCCAGCTAGGGGTAGGGGTAGAGCCCGAGCTAGAGGTCGCGCTCGTGGAACGATACTAGCCAAAGGTCGTGGCCGTGGAGCAGCACCAGTGAGAGGTCGTACTAGAGAGGCCTCTCCAGAGCCTCAGATTGATGACAGAGAGGACCAGGTTCCTCCAGAGCCTGCAGTCACACCTTTACTTCAGGATACATTATTGAGAGTGTTAAGTGTGCTTGAGAGCTTTACTCAGGGTGGTGGTGCGACCACTACACCACAAGACTCTCAGACTAGAGAGGGGGCTCAGACCCAAGAGCAGCAGGAAGCTCCAGTTATGCATGATGCGGTAGGGCAGCCACCAAAGGATCCCATGGTTGAGAATGATCTTGCACCAGCAATTGGGGGTCAAGGTGCACCATTGGTTGTTCTGACAGAGGATGAGCAGCGTAGGTATGAGAAATTTCGAAAGATGGACCCACCTAAATTTAAACTTATATAATTAATAGTATATATTTGACTCTCTTTGATTCGACACATATGAACTATATGCATGATTTCTATAACTTTCGACATTTACCGAGTCTAATGTGTTTTGAGTTGTTGTTATCTCAATATTTTATAAATTACATTTAAAAATGATTAAATTATATAGTTTAAATTTATTCAAATATAATAATTAAAAAAATTACCTAATTGGAGGTCATTTTAGTAACAAATATAAGTAATGATTCACAATTTATCAAATCGACATAATATAGGGAATAAAAAATGATCGGGCGCCTTTGTTCTTTATGCAGGTCTTCTCAATTTATACTATGAAATCAAATAATAAGATCAGGAATGAGAGTATGAAGTAAAAAGCAAAATAATTTTCATAGTCCCTAGAATTTTATATTACTATTTTTGCCGCTTTATAACATTTTATTTATTTTATTCAAAACCCATGTAATTTCGGAGGTGTAAGTGTATATTTCTTATAGTACATAAAGTGTAAATGTTTAAGTTTGAAATATAGAGAGTGTATTTAAAATTGAGTCATATTACAAAAAATATTTAATGTATTAATTAATTATACATACAGAATTTGACATTAAATCAAATTCTAGAATTTCCATTAGATGTACATCATTGTTCAAACTATAGTATGAATCATCATCAACCCATTCATTTTCGTTCATCAAACTATCGTCTGATGCCATCCTTAAAGATCTGTACAATTCCTCCCTAACTTCAGTTGTATTCATATTTTTTCTGAGGGTGGTCAGATACCTCGGGGTTCTTATAGCGTGGGTCACGGTTCACAGCAGCGACCTATGGGGCGAGGCAATTATAGTGGGTTTTTAGGGTCCGCACAACAGTTCCCGGGACAGAGATTTTGCTTTTCTTGTGGAGATCCCGATCACCTGATGCAACAGTGTACTTTCCAGAGGGGTCGTGGAGGGTCCCAACCTAATTCTTCATTTCAGGCTAGACCACCGGTACCACCGGGTAGAGGCCGAGGCAGAGTTCAGTCAGGTAGAGGCGGTAGAGCTTCTAGTAGTGGTTCTACAGCTCAGCAGAGTGGGGGTAGAGTTACCACCCAGGCTGGAGGTGGCCGAGGGGGCCACTGTTATGCTTTTCCGGGGAGACCCGAAGCGGAGACTTCTGATGCTGTTATTACAGGTATCATCCCAGTATGCCATCGATCTGCGTCTGTATTATTTGATCCAGGGTCTACATTCTCTTATGTGTCCACCTATTTTGCTGCTGAATTTGATATGATATGTGATAGCATGACCGTACCTATTCGTGTTTCTACACCTGTGGGTGAACCCTTAGTGGTGGATCGAGTGTATCGATCTTGTCTTGTTTCTCTAGCGGGGTATGACACTTGGGTAGATTTAATCATTCTGGGGATGGTAGACTTTGATGTTATCTTGGGTATGAATTGGCTTTCTCCTTATCATGCTGTCCTTGATTGTAATGCTAAGACTGTGACTTTAGCAATGCCTGGTGTTCCGAGGGTTGAGTGGAAGGGTGCTAATGGCTCTTATCCTAGCAAGGTCATTTCTTTTATCCGTGCTCAACCAGGTGTTCCTCCCGATAGGGATATTGATTTTGCTATTGATTTGGAGCCGGGCACTAAGCCCATTTCTATTCCTCCCTACCGTATGGCTCCAGCAGAGTTGAAAGAGTTGAAGGATCAGTTGCAGGATTTATTGAGTAAGGGGTTTATTCGCCCTAGTGTGTCACCTTGGGGTGCCCCTTTGTTGTTTGTGAAGAAGAAGGATGGACTATGAGGATGTGTATTGATTACAGACAGTTAAACAAGGTAACAGTGAAAAATAAGTATCCTCTTCCGCGTATTGATGACTTATTTGATCAGCTACAGGGGGCATCGTTGTTTTCTAAGATTGATTTGAGGTCTGGGTATCATCAGTTGAAGATTAGGGCATCAGATATCCCTAAGACAGCTTTTCGGACTCGGTATGGGCATTATGAGTTCTTAGTGATGTCCTTTGGGTTAACTAATGCCCCTGCAGCTTTTATGGAGTTGATGAACGGGGTGTTTCGACCATACATTGATTCTTTTGTGATTGTTTTCATCGATGACATTTTGGTTTACTCCAGGACTGAGGATGACCATGTCCGACACTTGAGAATTGTACTTCAGAGATGGAGGGAAGAGAGGTTGTATGCCAAGTTCTCAAAGTGTGAGTTCTGGCTTAATTCTGTGGCATTCTTGGGACACGTGGTGTCCAAGGAGGGTATTAGAGTAGATCCGGCCAAGATTGAGGCAGTTAGAGGCTGGACGCGACCTACCTCTCCTACCGAGATTAGGAGTTTTGTGGGATTGCCAGGTTATTACCGACGATTTGTTCAGAGTTTCTCTACTATTGCAGCTCCATTGACTAGATTGACTCGACAGGGTGTGGGTTTTCAGTGGTCTGATGAGTGTGAGGAGAGTTTTCAAAAGCTCAAGACTTTGTTGACTTCGGCTCCTGTGTTGACTCTACCTGAGGAGGGTGTAGACTTTACTGTGTATTGTGATGCTTCAGGAGTCGGATTGGGTGGTGTATTGATGCAGAAGGGGAAAGTGATTGCTTATGCTTCTAGGCAATTGAAGTCCCATGAGAAGAACTACCCTACTCATGATTTGGAGTTGGCGGCTGTAGTATTTGTACTTAAGTTATGGCATCATTATTTGTATGGGGTGCATTGTGAGATCTTCACTGATCATCGGAGTCTTCAGTATATCTTTAGTCAGAGGGATCTAAACTTGAGGCAGCGTAGGTGGCTTGAGTTGTTGAAGGACTATGATGTGACCATTCTATATCATCCGGGGAAGGCCAATGTTGTTGCCGATGCTTTGAGTAGGAAGGCTCCTAGCATGGGAAGTCTTGCAGCACTTAGCATTGAGGAGAGACCATTGGCTAGAGATGTTCAGAGGTTAGCTAATAGTCTTGTCCGGTTGCAGATCTCAGAGGAGAGTGATGGGATGATTGCTTTTATTGAGGCTCAGTCTTCTTTAGTCGAGCAGATCCGTGTGCACCAGTTTGATGATGAGAAGTTATGTCTCATTCGAGATAGAGTATTGAGAGGGGAAGCCAAGGAGGCTGTCCTTGATTCTAACGGTGTCTTGAGGATCGGAGGCAGGATTTATGTGCCCAAGACGGGAGAGTTGACTAGACTGATTCTTGAAGAGGCCCATTGTTCCCGATATTCTATTCATCCGGGAGCTGCGAAGATGTATCATGATCTGAGTCAACATTACTGGTGGTGTGGGATGAAGAGAGATATTTCAGACTTTGTTTCTAGGTGTTTGACTTGCCAACAGGTCAAGTGTGAGCACCAGCGTCCCGGGGGTGCATCTCAGAGGATGCCTATTCCTACTTGG
>NW_006239032.1:1288942-1289192 GCF_000226075.1 Solanum tuberosum | reverse complement strand
GTACCGTGTGGTTTGGTACTCACCCCTTGCTTCTACAATCTTTTGTAGGTTACGAGCCCAGATGTTCGTGATACCTTCATTCTCTTCGTTTCCGAGGCTTTCTGTGGAGATCTGAGAGGTAGTTGTTTGTCATCTCAGCGAACCTCCTTACTCCTGTTTATGATTTTGTTTTTACTTGAAAGACAACATCATTTGAGACTTGCGTATTTTATTTCAATTCTAGTATTTACATTAGAGGCTTGTGCACGTG
>NW_006239032.1:1266671-1288452 GCF_000226075.1 Solanum tuberosum | reverse complement strand
AATATAAAATTTAACCGAATTGATTTAGGAACATTAACTTTTCCTTTGACACCCTTTTATTCCAACCAATGATTAGCTCATTATGGTCAAACCTTGGCCCACCATTCCTATTATTTTCCAAAACAAACTCACAACCCATTTTAACAAACATACAACAGTTTACCTCAATATCCCATCTAACTCTTAATGAATTAAAAATATTAACCCACAGATAAACATATCCTACATCCTAGTTCTGTTCATCCGCCAACTATAATAATTTAACCAACACCCTCTAGTCCATAAACATACGTAAATATATTATGCCTATCTCTGTACCATAATAGTAAGAAATTGATCTTCACATGTATGTATTGAATACGCATATATATATATATATACATATAAAAATCCCTAACGTCTTAACTCAGTAACCCTTTAAAATGATCTATAATAATTTCAATGGCAATCATTGCCAATCATCACATCTTAATAACCAACAATTTGATAACAATTAATATAATAATAACACGGCTAACACTGTACCAAACCAACAATATTATAATGTAATATGCCAGCAACTATCCTTATTTTTATATATAAAGTAATTAATGTATGCCTACCAAGAATTGAAGATGGCCAAAACGTGTATCTGCAACTCTTTTTCCTCTCTGATCGATGTTGCGGCTAGGTTAGGTTATTCCTCTTCCCTTTTCTTCTGTGTTTTCTGAATCTTCTTTATTTCTAAATTAATTATTTATTAAAACTGACAAAATCCACTAACTTATTTTTAACACATGGTCCTAATGGTATAATCACATAAATAAATGATCACTTTAGCCCACTAACTATCGATTAATTAACTCAAGTTAAACGAATAGTTTAAAATTTCCAAAAATGACCTTTCGGGTCATCACAGTTGAACATTTCTCAAGTCGAATTTCAGCTGCTTGAGAGTCGAAAGTGAGCAGATGTTGAGACCAGACCCATCATCGACTAAAACACGTTTTATAACTTTGTCCCGACATTTGATAGTGACGTGCAGAGCTTTGTTGTGCATCCTACCTTCAAAGGGCAACTCTTTGTCACAAAAACTGATTCGGTTTCCTCGAATGACCTGGTTTATCATGGATGCTAGATTGTCACTATTAGTACCCACAGACACATAAGTATCATCCAAAGCCCTCAACAGAGCCTGCCTATGCAACTGTGAACTCATCAATAAGGCCCACACAGAGGTCTGAGCCGACGTCTTCTCCAAATGCTTCACAATAGAATAATCTTTCGGCTGCATTTTTCTCCAAAACTCCTCGACCCTGGTTTCACTGATCGGCCTTTTTGTTTGATCCTTCTTCTGCACACCCTGGATTAGCTCTTCTAGCGTGTAGCACCTGCCAGATATGGTCATACCCTGGGTAACAGCCGTTTCAATCACAAACTTTAGTCGATCAAGAGTTTCTCGGGGCACCAAGGCAACAACCTTCTCGGGTGTCAGAATCACAAACTCTTTCTTCTATCTAATGCTCAACGAGGCTACAACCCTTTCCAGCTTATCAGGAGCGATCGGAACTATTGCCTTGATCATGCACCAATCATCATATGTCTCTATCATATTGATAGTGACGCCTCCATGATTTGGCAAAGGATTACTATTGACATTAGGCGCGATTGTCTGAAGAGAGACCACGTTCTGGTCAATCAGGTCTTGGATTTTATGCTTCAGGTTGATACAGTCTTCGATATTATGTCCAACACTATTGGAGTGATACGCACACCTCTGATCAGGTCCGTAAAACTTTGAGCTAGTGTCAACCGGCTTGGGCCTCACTGGATGAATATATCCTGCCGCAGTTAATCGCTCGAACAACTTTGTTCGGCTTTCAATAAGTGGAGTGAAAATTCTAGCAGGCTTCTTCTCAAATCTAAGACGGGGGAGATCGTAATTGCCTTGTTGTGGAAGAGGCATCTGGCGATAATTTGGAGCATTTGGATGGGGGGTTTGATATCTGTGATATGAGTTGGTTTGGTAATTTGGTTGTGGAGCTTGGTAGTTCAAGGGGGTATTTTGGTAAACTGGAGCTGGGGTTTGGTACGTTGGGGGAGTAGTTTGATAATTTGCCTGAACGTTGGCATAGTTGGGAGAGGCATTTTGGTAGTGATGAGATAGGGTTTGGTAAACTAGAGGGGGAGTTTTTTGATAACTGGGAGGAGGGGTATTTTGGTAACTGGGGGGAGGTGTACTTTGGTAATCATTCGGTGCATAACGAGTCGGGTATGAACTCTGTGAAGGTCGATAACGACCTTGGTATGAAGAGGATTTCTTTGGGGTCTACTTTCCCTCATAAGAGATAGAAGACACATCTTCTCTTTTTTCCTCAACAAACCCGAGGATCCGGGTGAGGCAGCAGCACATGCAATCTTCCCGGTTCTCAATCCATCTTCAATAGTCTCACCTACCTTGACTATCTCAGCAAATTTTGCTCCAACGAGCAACATGATTCTGTCATAATATTCGGGCTCTTGCACCCGCACAAACACTTCGACAATTTCCTTTTCTGACATATGAGGTCTAACTCTAGCTGCCTCATTTCGCCATTTATATGCGAATTCTCTGTAACTTTCGGTCGACTTCAGCTTCATCTTCTCCAAGGAGTAACGATCAGGAACGATCTCCACATTGTAGGCGAATTGTTCGATGAAGTCCTTAGCTAGAGCGTTCCAGCTAAACCACTATCTCGTTTCATGAGACGTAAACCATTCTAGAGCCTCTCCGCTCAAACTTCAGCTAAAAATATGCATTAACAAAGCTTCGTCTCTCCCAACTCCCACGAGTTGGTCACAGTAGGCCCTCAGGTGTGCTAAGGGGTTCCCCGTTCCTCCGAAAATGTCAAATTTTGGCACCTTGAACCCTTCCGGGAGGTCCAAATTTAGATGAATGCACAGGTCTTCGTAACTCAACCCCACGACCTCAGGAATGCAGTTCAACTCCTTCATGGCTTTTCTAATTTCCACCTTCATATCTATCTTGGCGGTCTCTTTCTTTGATCTCCACTCTCTCTCCCTCTCCTCATAGTGGTTGAGCTCCGAACCATGGGCGTCATGCTCGTTGGGGACCGGTATTTGGAAAGTGGCTTTTTGTGGTAGTAGTGGAGCAATAGAGGGACTCTGGCCATTTAAAGGGGCGTGATAGTTTTGGGGAAAAGTCTGGGGGCTGGTATACTAGTTTTGGTGAAAGAGGGAAATGCGTGGGTTATTAGCGTTTTGGCTGTGAGGGGGTAGGCCGGTTTGGTGGTTTGCATTGGGGGGGGGGGGAGGGAGCGGTGCTTGGAGGCTGGTATTTTGAGAAGGGGTGGTGTTTGATAAGAGACTGAGGCGTAATGGGGGTTTTAGTGGTAAGGTCAATGATGGAGGGATTATGAGCAGGACTTGAAGGCAGATTTTGAGTTTGTTCCACGTTAGGAGGGGCAATTTGAGCTGGAGGTCTTTCATCTGGTTGAGCGTTGACAGCAAAAATCGGAGGATCAGTTCATTCTGATCGGCAAGGGCGGGCTGAGCCACCGCGACATCAGTAAGGTCGGGTTCTTTGTTGTTATCACCCATTGTTGCTTTTCCCTTTTGTGAACTTTGACTGGGGATGGAATTTGTAGGACCTTTAGATCTAGTGAAATAATGATGTTCAGCAAACTTATCAACACAGATCAGTTCTACCTACCTGTAGAGGAAAACAATTCAAAGGCAAATCTGTTAGTTTTGATTAAGGACAGATAATGCAAAATATCACATAGAGGACATATAAACACATAAGAGTTGCTTTGTTTGAGGACATGTTAACCCACGAATAATGGGGACTAATTTTTTGAACAAGCAGTATGCTCATTTTATTTTTGAGGCTGGTGACTCAGAAAGGTTAAATCGCGTTGAGCTAAGGTCTTTTTGCTGCATCTCTTGGCATCTGTTGATGTGAATTCAATGTTTCCTTGTAGCATAAAAGTGGGAAAAGAAAATTTTAAAAAGATAGGGGTCGGGCCTTGAAAGGCTGCCTACGTATCTCCAAAGAAGAATTCAGGCCCTACGTAGTTTGAATATAAAGGAAATTTTCATTTTCATTCATTCACTTCGGGTGATTAGAAGGACAGTGAAAAACAGATAATAAATCTTCTAAAAGATAGATGGTGCCTTCATCAAATCTTCTTCTTCTGATTGTCGCATTAATCACGGGGGATAGACTCGTATGCTTCGGGGGCGATTTTCTCATTCCCTTCTTTCCACCGTCCCCAGAAAGAAGGCCTATAGACAATTTCCTCCTCAAGTTCCTCTTCAATAGATTCTGGTCCAGTGCCTTCTGGGCCACTGCTGGTGGCCTCTTGGTTGAAGAAAGAGTATTTTCCATGTAGCTTTTGAAGCCTCATGGTTATATCATTGTTGAAGACATCATGTTCCTTCCGCATAGCAACCGTCTCCTCGTTCATGATAGCATATTTTGCCATCTTAGCCGCTAACTCCGCGTCTAATGCTACACTTTTGGCTTGCGCAACTGTGGTGGCTAGTTCTACTTCTATCTTTCTTTCTCCCATTTCTCGAATCTCTTGTTTGAATCGACGCAGTTTCATCCTTAAATTCTCCTCAGTCGTCTCCACCTCGACATTCTTTCCTTTTCCCATCTTAGCAACAATTTTACTTTCCTGAGACGATAGCGTAATGTTTTAGGATTTAGTAGTAGGATTTTATTTTCTGACTGAGAAACTCAAGACTCGTGGAATTTTGGTCGGACATTTGGTAGTGACTTTGTATTTATAATTGTGGAGATTTCAGAAAATTTTCGAAAAGGGGTGGGCTAAAAATGTCCTCATTCAAAGCAACAATATCACATAAACAATTAAAGCACATAAGCATATATCGCGCGTCCTAAACAAGTAGGGGGCCCTTTTGCGCCAAGGGTAGGCCTAGCGTATTTCAAAGATGTATGTGTAGAATTGAACCATTTTGTTACCCCAAAGCAAATTTCGCATATAAAGTTATGTTCAAGAAGAGAAAATAAGCAGGGGAAGTAGGGAATAAACGAAAAACACAAAGGAAAGGTCCACGCAGGGGTCATTTGAAAAGAGTACCAAAATACAAGAAAGACAAGCCCACGCAGGGGCAAATAACAATAAGTACATATAGAAAAACCCACGCAGAGGGGAAATCCGCTAAGATGCTCCCGATGGCCCAGCCTCTGATTTGCTCCTCTTGTTTTGTGTCATGAGATGCTGAAGCCTATATTGAATCATTAGCAAGCATCTTTCGCTCCGGCAGCCTTTCTCTTCCCAGTTTTCGAGACACATTCCGTTTTTCTTATCTCCAATCCATAAGTTAAGCTCTCCCAAATCGCTTCTCAAGCTTTCTAATTCTTGAGTTACGCTCTCGAGGGTGTAGTTGTCCTCCTCTTGCTTTCAGAGAAATTCCTCGTGCATTTCCTGGGCTTCTCTTCTTACTTCTCTTAGTTTTATCCAAGCTTTGGACTCTTTGTCCTCCACACTGCGGTAACTATTTGGAACTGGGGAGGAGATACTTTGTATATTGCCTTTCAACCAAGCTTTGTAGGTTTCATCGTACCCAACGTTAAATTAGTCCGCGGCAACGGTGTCGTCTTTCATTCGCACTGCTCTTTTCCATTCTCTCAGCATCTCTAAAGCCTCAGGTGTTGACACCCAATTTTGACCCTTCTTTATTCAAATTACAATTTTTTGAGCTTCTAAGTTAATAAATAATTTTACCGTTAATTCCTACAATATTTACGACTTACTACAATTACTATTTTATTATTAATACTAGATATGAAATGCCCGTGCTATGCACGGGCCCAACAGGTATGATTTTGAAAAAACAATTACAACTTTTCTCTATCGTAGTTTGATTATAATGAACAAATATTGTTGCTATACAAATAAAAGAACAGGATACAATATTGCTAAACTATATTTATAAATACATAAAAATCCCAGAAGTACAAATACTACGATAAATACATCATTAGAGTTTCTCTCATGTTCAATTCACGATGCTCCCTAATAGACAAACACTTGCAAGAGAGCTAGCAGCAAATCTAAAATTGTTATAAGCTTTATTATAGAACTCTATTGTTGCAAAACAGAGACATTATTGAAGTCATACTCAACAGTCATAAGATAACATTCATTTTCAGAATGACTCGGAGATTTCAGTGGTAGTTCAATTTGGTATTTGCTTAGCCCAAACTTCAAAGGGATGTACTCATAGGGGAGTTTACATTTTCATTGCCAAAAAAATTCAAAATTATGATTTCAATTTTTCATTTGTACTACAATTAACACCTCAACTTAAGGCCTATTCGTATAAGTGTAATCCCTTCGGCAGGTAGAGAATACATTAGTTTATCTTTAGATGAAGGATGTTCAGGTATATTCTAGTGTCCAGCAAATCAACAGTCACACCCTCACCATAGTTTAACATATTTCAGAAGCCTAAATTTTGGTGTAATCCAAAGAAACTTGTACAATGAGTTGTCTGTACTCACAATAGTCTTATGAAAATAAAACCCAACTTTTTTTCCAATGTCTTTACTTCATTTGGTGATATTCTAGTGGAAAAATCATTGAATACATTTCCATAGGAATATATTATGCATGAGGACATATTAGATAAAAATGTAGGAAGATATTGAATAATGAAAACTCTTCTAGCTTGAGGCGTGCCTATGGCACTGTTTCCAACAAACAGTGAGTATTGATGCTAATCATGTATTCTTTTCACGTGACTTTCATGAAAAATATAGATTTCTGAATTACTCAATTGTACATAATATAATTTAAAACCTCGGATTATATTCAGTTCACATTTACCTCTGCTAAATCTTTCACATATGATAAAAAATGTATAGATATCATATTTTTATCAAATAGTAGAAAGCACTGAGACAATAGTCATTAACATTCAATAGACGTGACATTATCGATTCAAGCCTTCAAAATTTTCATTACGAAATTAGCATAAAAGCGCAAGTTATAGAAAGCAAAGCAACAACCAAAAGAGGCAAAAATAAGCTACTTACCAAGCACCCCATAGACCACTATTCCCATCTTTCTGGTACCTAGTAAGAGCAGTTTGGTTACCAAAGAGAACAGCTAAAAAGTTATCCACATTAACATCATCTCTAGTGTAATCCTTCCTCAAGAGATAGCACATAAGACAGGTTTACAGTTTAGTTATATACTAAACGATGACGAAAAGCATCTGCCTTAGGAACTCCTTTGTAAACATCCTCACCAGTAGGACTATTAATGATAACTTGTAAGCAATGCCATCATATATGAAAGACAATAATATTCTCATCCTTGAGACCACCTTTTATTAATAGCTGACATGCATCACATACATCAGCCTGATATAAAAGCATAGGTCGACAAGGCTTATCAGTAAGCATAAGAGAAAAGAAAAAATAATTAAAAAACTGCATAATAGTTGATCTATCAAAAAGAAGGAAAATGTTGTCTTAGCTAAACTTTCTACAAATTGATTTGTTTTTAACTGGTTGATTGTCTTAATTGATGAGTTTCACAAGCATGGAAAGCTACCAACAAGCTTATATTTGTAAAATTGTAGTGCAAAACAAATCACAGACATTATTGAATTCATCTATAGTTAGTAAAAAAGAAAAATCACACAATAATGAACCAGATGCAGCTACCAAATACATATCTTCAAATTCCAACATTACTAAAACGGACTCATGAACAAAACAACTACAACTCTCCTAAAACTATTTAATATTACTTTCCAGTAATTAGTAGAACTCCTAAAATAGGGAGAACTTCTATTTGGTAAGGTAAAAGACAGCAACATGGCTTTTTAATGGTTTAGTACTTGAAGGAACATATCTTTAAAAAGAACAAAAATTAAATCATATAAGCTAACATCAATAATTTAATATGTGAATCAATGAAATAGTACAGTGA
The DNA here is from genome assembly GCF_000226075.1 of Solanum tuberosum. NCBI lineage: Eukaryota > Viridiplantae > Streptophyta > Magnoliopsida > Solanales > Solanaceae > Solanum > Solanum tuberosum. Next base: position 1,280,500 of record NW_006239032.1, on the reverse strand, counting down.
AAATATCAATAATGGAATTACATGAACATTGAGATGCCTTTGAAAGAAGAAAAAAACAATCCTCTGTATCTTTAGGACAAAGGAAATTATTCACACCCTCAACATGAGTATCTATTTTATAATTTGCAAGTGACTATTCATGTATGCCCACAACATTTATCAACACAATTCCCAAAATATAATCAAATTGGAATAAACACCTACCACAAAATGCTAAATTGTACGTCAACTATCCCAGCTGTGGTATATTGTAGGCCAAGTGCTTTAGAAAAATATATGAGAACTATGTAACAACTATAGTGCTTTACAATAGAATGAAATATTGTACCCAAGCAATGAATTGATAGAAATTAAAAGTCCACATATCTTACTATCTTTTTCTAATTGATAATTTTTTTTTCCTTATTAATAAATAAAAAACAGAATTTTATATAGTCTCTCATAAATTCTTATGCTAGAATATTCAACAATTTGGCTCCATGATGGTAAACACTTGTAATTTTCACTGACACAAGAAAGGAAAGACGCAGTCTATACTATCTCTCAATATTTACAAGTCCTCTAGATTTCATTTGTCATAGTGTTTGTTGTTGGAGAAATCAAAGGCACAAAAAAAGACCAATAAACAACAACAACAATAGCATATCCAATGAAATTTCACATAAAAACGAAGAAATTTTTTGCAGACATCAAAGAAAAATGTGCCAAAGTTCAATTCACAAGAGAACCAATTTGGAGCAAATAACGTGAAACTACTTACTTTTAGCTGAAAGAATTAGTAAAATGGAAAGAAATTGAACCAATATAAATTAAAACTTACATACCATATGTACATGAGTACCACAAAAAGAAACAAGAGTATTAAATTTGTGTGTAAATTTATAATCAGTACCTTCAAACTAACAGAATGAACAATTTGAATAATTTATTTAGAGTAATACACGAAAATAATTCAACCATCCAAAGAAAACTATAATAGCACAGGCTAAAGAAACATCTTCAAGAAAAATAATAATTTCCTATTGGAATATGAACGACTGGAATTGAACCTATAAGATTGGAGTGAATGAAAGCAATAGGCACTACTCTTACCTGTGACTATGCATGTAACTAATATATGTTGGAACATTTGGTTCAAGAGAAGCATTACCACAAAATTTAGAGATAAATGGCAATGTGAGAAAAGAGATACCAACTTCTTAATACAAATATTCACCTTCTATTATAGTAGTCACTGCAACAGTTACGAAAAAACTTATATCTCAATCATGGTGCTTGAATAAAGCAATAATCATCATCAAATTCCGAGGTTTCACAATTGAATAGTGTATAGATTACACATCAAGATCAACTGAAGAGTAAAAATAGAAAAATGTGTATTTACCTATAACTAAGATAATCTGTGTTATTATGTTAACTTGAGTTAAGGAATAAAATATATACGTGCAATTTCAATAGTTTCATAGAGCATTGAAGAGTTTCTTTGTCTCTCATCTTGTTTATAAGAGACTCTTGGGAAGAACATCAAAGTTAATTCAGCGGTAAAAGCATATACACATCTTTTATAATATTATATCGGTTCTGCAACTCTTATTTTTGGTCTCAAATTTATAGAATACACTAATAGATTAAAAGTGCAGAAAATCAGCCTACATGAGTTGATTTCGCATTGTTACAACTCCTCAATTGAAAGATTTCTATGCTTAAACACCAAAAATAAATTTGAGTATTTCGAAAATTATCTTTACAGTCCAAAAAGAAAAGCAATTTGAAAATGTAAAGAAAACCAAAAAGGAGGGGAAAAAGAACATGAGCAAACATAAAGTTGTAACATGCAAAATAATCCAAAACTTTTCAAATACAGACATTTCAACCTAGAATAAGATTAATATTTACACTGATTAAACATTGATGTTACTGATTTGTTTCTTTTTTTTTCATAGAGAAATCTACCACTTTATTACCTTAGTTATTAAGATTCAGCCATGAAATATAGATTTTTGATGAATATTAAACAAAAATTAAAAGAAATTTGATGAAGATTATATAACAATTGGCGGAGAAGAACAACAAAATCGATTAAGAACTTACCCGACATTGGAAAATCCATAAGCGTAGATGAAAATTCAAACAGAAAACTGATCTGCAGGGTAGAATAGTCGATCAGAAGATGAAACCAAGGATTTATTTTATTTGTCTAAGTGAAAAACACATAACTTATAAGAAGATAAGCAAAAAAATTAACAAAATTAGATGAAGTTTAAAGAAAAATTGACAGAAGAATTTAAAAAATGATGAAGAACTTATCTGTGATTGAAACTCTAGAAGAGTATAGATGAAATTTAAGTAGCAATTTGACATGCAAGATTAGTGAAACTTTTATCTATACATTTTTTAGGCTTTCAAGAATGGTCTCTTAGTCTTCATCATCCCAAGAACTTTTTGATTTTCTTCATTTTCACATTGGTTACATTTCAGTCTTCAGTCTATTCATCATTTAATTTTGCCAAATTCTTTATTCGTTTTTCCGTCTGCTTTTAGTATAGATAAAAGTTTCACTGAGCTTGCATAACTTTTTTTTACGTATGGATGTTTCTAGACATATGTTGTCGTGTCTGTGTTGGGAAGTCTCTGATATTTTCTTTGCCGAGCAAACACGTATGATTCTAGAAATTGGATATAGTGAAAATTTACCAAAATAGCCTTGATCGTCCTAAAATAAGTGTATATCTTTCGAATTTTGAGTATTAAATAAGTTATTTTTATCATAATTTTTCATATACTTTTTAAATATATTGAAGTATCAATTATTGTGACTTATAATACTTTTACGTAGTTTTCAAATATGAAATTTTTATTCCAAAAAACTCAAAGATTTTATGTCCGAAAATTTACGATCAAAATTAAATTGTTTAATTTTCAAAATTTAAACTGTGCCACATAAATTGAGACTCTCGCAAATGTTTACAAATAATATATTCATAAAATAAAGATGAAGAAAATTGAAAGAAGCTACAGATGCCAAAAAACAGTTTTCACTCAATTCTTTCAATTATCTTCCTGCATTGTTTCTTTGGAAAGTTTACAAGTAAGAGGGATGGTTCTAGGAGTAATGCAGAGAGTGTATTTATTAGTGTAAATTTACATTTTTATATTGGTTGTTCTAATCAACATATTTTCTACATAGTAACAAAAGAAAGAATAAGAAAAACAAAAAATATCTAAAGTGAAAAGAAAGGAGTGCTTCTAATTTTCTTAAAAACAGCTGTATTACATTTTACCCTTAAAAATGAGTATAATTACGGTATTGCCAGTGGTCGTCCGGTCGTCATCATGCTTCTATATAGTAGTAATTATTAGTTTTATGATTGTCGTTCCTTTTAGAATTAGTATAAAATTACCTTTTAAACTTTCTGTTATCGTCATCATATTTCAAAGTTCCTACTTATTAAATTAGTTATAAGTTAGTAATATTTTTTTTAAATCATTAGCGAAAATATAATATTAGTATTTTATTTTCCACTAATTATATATTATGTTAGTTATTAAGTTAGAAGCTCAAAAGAATTATTTTAAAGATGGAACAAGACCAAATATTTCAGCCAATTGGGCTGCCAAGTCTGCCCAAAACCTTCTAAAACGCAGCAGCCCAAGAGCTAAGCCCAAACATGACTTAATTTTCAGCCCAACTTCCATCATACTGAGAAGCTAGGGCAAGAACACCCCTGTCTCTCTCATTCTGCCATTTTCAGTAAGGCAACAAGCTTTCACCAACTATGGACAGGCTTTCCATTCAATTTTCGTGACATGTGCTTCTCAATCAGGTGAAGGATGCTATGTTCAACTACTCACGTCATTCAAGTTTGAACGGTTATCTTGACCAAGTTCAAAAATTTGAAAACTTCAAAATCCCCCCTCCAAAGCACAACCCTAGCTCTAAATTGCCTATAAATACTCGCATTCAGCCCTATCTGAAGGGGGAAGAATGTTTTTTTTTCCAGCCGCTCATACTCTCATAAGTATTAATATTTGCTCTAAAAGATTTCATCTTTTCACTCTCTTTCGATCTCCGTCGGGATTCTAGTTTTGAGTGTGTTTAAACTTATCTCTGTTTGAGTGTGTTTAAACTTATCTCTGTTTGAGTGTAGACTTGTGATCGAAGCACCCTGTTTGCTGCCCCGCAACAGGTGATATTCGCTTTCTATGTTTCTCTGTTTCTGTCTATTTTTGGAAAGGTCATGTATTATGAACAGTTTCAGCTTTGCTTAGTTATTACATAAAACTAATGTTTAAAAATTGGATTTGCTCGAGACTTATACAAATCTGAAGTTATATTCCTTTCAAGTTAGTCGTCCTATACTCAAGGAATGGTTTCATTTTATACATACTTATCATTTTGAATCAGTTTTGTTTGATTTAAATTTACCTCATGCCTTCATTCTGCAAATGGTTTGACTAGTGTTTGTTCATTGGTTTTCTGGGAAGAAATCACTATGCTCACTGCCCACAACTCTACTTTATATCTATATTAACATATAAACTTTAGTTTAAGCTTCTTTTTTTTTGCTTGTTGAAGCCTCTCTTCTATTCTGTAAATAGAGTTAAATGAGTTTATTTTTAGTTCTTTTTAATCCTAAATATTTAGTATAATCTATGTAAAAAAATCAAGTCAAATGATCATGGTTTGAAAAATAGTTATGTTGTAGTTTAAACCTGTTGAAGTTGGGAATTATTTTTGTGCCTAAAGGACATGTATATGCTTGCTTCTAGTTTGGTTCAAAGTTTTTCGTGCTTGCATATTTTTCATTTCGGATAGTATCTTTGTTGTATGACTTTTATTGGCTTCATGTTTGGTTTTTCGATATTGATTAAAGTCGGCTCGTACTAACCTCTTTCCTTTCTTTTTATTTGCATGAACACTTCGGGAGTTAAATGGAGTCTTCATGAAAGACTCTCACCGCCGTATAGTCTCATTCCATCGCTAGACTATGAAAATGTGCACCCATTCCATCACGTTGCGTCACTTGCTTCCTCAAAACTCATATGAGTGAGACAATGAGGAAATACAAAAAATACTCTACTATATTTTAGTGGTTTTGTGTTATATTTGCTTTAAATGATTGTTGTGTTTTGCTTGTCTTCTGTTTGATATTATTATGTGCAATCGCTTATTTAATTTATCTTTAGATTACTACTTTAGAATATCTATGCCTTTAGATGGGGTGATTGGGATGATTCCAAAAGAGTTTTTTAAAGTTGAATAATTTTCCTTTATTTTATTTGAATAAGTCTTTAATTTTTCTCTTAAAATCAATCGGCTTTCTTAAATACAAGGCAAAATGTTTAAAAAAAAAAAAACTAGTAAAAGCAATATGGGTTTCTTTCAATTTAATGTAAGAGTTGTTCAATCTTCTAACCTTAATAGTATGTTTGGAAATTAACGAGGACTCGAGCATATTTCCGAATAAAAATGAAGTTTCTGATCCATTTTTTCCTTTAAATAAATCTTGATCTTTGTCTAAAATTATAGTATTTTTTTACTACTGATTTTACAAATTTAATTTTGTTAAATCTAAAAGGCATGTATAATTTAAATAGATTTGTTATATGAGTGCAAGTGTTGCTTTACCAATCTTACGTAGATAGTGCATAAGCATCAAACTCCTCTTAATTTTAGCAATTGCAATTTAGCTCATTTTTTATATACAATGAAGTATTTTCAATGCTATATTTTCTAATCAAATGCTTAATTTTAATTTACTTGAGTTTGACCATTAATTTCAAATTAAAAATATTTTCTCACTTAGCTACTTGACTTTTCGAAATCTTTAGTACTCAATTTTAGCTTTATATTTTTAACCTAAGTTTGGTCGGTTAACTGTTTTTTACGGATCTTAAAGGATGCCTTACCCCTTCCCTTTAGGATAACTAGAATCCTTACCTAGAATCATTTTAAGTTAGTAGACAATTTAATTGAAGTCATTTTAGTATTACTTAGTTAAATATTTAGGTGTCTTAATTCACCATAATTAATTAGGTGGCGACTTCTTAAGTTAGTTAATAATTTGGAAATCACCAATATGTTGTACACGTTTTGACCTCGAGTTAAAATGGGGTATAACATCAGACACTCTATCACCCCCGATGTCGAACACATAGATACGATAATATGTTTTTGGGGGTGTAGTTTGTCTTCTTCCGAACTGCCTCAGGACCCGAATGGGCGCATACGGGCGGATACCTCGAATACCTGGTAGAGGAGAGGAAGCACAAGTTGTCTGTCGCCCCGTACTATGGCATCTTTCGAGATAAAACGGTCGAACATTCACTGGATATTTTCTTCTCTCAACTCAGAGAAAATTTGAGTCCATCTTTCTCTGGTTCTGCTTTTTTTCTAAGTCTGCCTAGAACAATAAGTCATTCAAATTCTTAAGAGCATTATGTTATTCGAGGGTATGGAGTTCTGGAGTTCCGTGTCTCTTCACCAAGTGACTCATTATTCACCATTGAAGGAGAAAGTTGCAACCTGATAGTAACAATGCTCTTCCTTGCATTTTCCCAAAGCACGGTACATGTCGGAAAGGATGACATGTGCGATAGGATAATAATTCACTTGTCCTTGGTTCAGATGCTCGTGGAACAGAGTGTGCGCAAGCATTATTACCCGGGTGTTGATACTGAGGCTCGAGCCGTGTGAGAAAACCATGGTGCCTAACAGTGCGATAGTAAATGCCAAAGGTCTGATCTCGTCCCATTCTCTAAAAGTGACCCTGAACTCTTGGTTGTAATTCGTATAGAAGTTCGCATGCCCGAATCTGACATATAGATCCATAAAAGAAATGCTAGAACCTTCGGCCCAATAGGCGCAATCCTTTCTTAATCCGAGCCAGCTTACAATATCCTCGAGGGTAGGCTTGTTAGGGATTATGATGTTTTTCCATTTTCTCACTCTTCCTTCAAGCCCTGTACCAACTGTGTCTATTTCGTCCCGAATTTTCTCAATTGTCGGGGTGATTTTCATGGTTCCAAATCGAAACACCATTTTCTCGTTGTCCCAATAACCTGTGAGGACTTCAATCAGCTCAGGCCACCTGACCATATTGATGAGTTCTGTTAGGGTCCTTATATATTTGTTGAGGGCCCTTTTGTGAACCATAGTGAGGTCGTTGTACCACATCTTGAGAAAGACTGGAGCTATCACTACCATGTCGAATTTAGGAAATTGATCCATACCTACAAAATAAAGCATGGTTAAGATTTCCTCCCCCAAATAGGCAACAATCAGGTTTTCACACATACATCTTTCAAATGTCAAATAATATGATATGTCATTAGGTCGTGGACCTTGGACATGATTTTTTGTGGTTTTACTAATGGACTTAATACGCTTTGGGTATTAAGCCGTCTTAGGCTAATGCTTAGATTTGAATTTGGTTTCGCTCTACTCTAGGTTAACTAGAATTGGTTTAGAAATGACGGTTACCCGAGTCGGACAAACAACGGAGTGAAGTCTAATAAACGACGTTGGATGACCACAAGCCAATTATTCATTTATCACTTCCAAAGAATTCAACTTGTGTTTTTTCTAAAGGACAGCCGTAGTAAGCCACGTAACCGCCTTTTTCCCTAATGCAATCTATTTGCCGTTTTGGCGGAATCGGGTACCATGAATGCCACAATTCAATATATACGATAAATAAAATAAGTACACAACCGAAACACGTAGCGGAATAAATTAATCTTAAGGTTAGAACTATTTAAATCTCTAGCAGAGTCGTCATTCTGTTTTATTTAGAAAATATAATTAAACTGATTTTAGAGTCGCCACTTAATTTTTAAGAAATATCAAGAAAGCTATTTTTTCAAAAGATTAAAACAGAAATATAATAAAGATATTCAAAAGGGTTCGAGGTTCATATTAGCATTTCGGAAGGGTTTGAAAGAACCCAAAACTCCCACTAATACGCGATTATCCGATAATTAATTATTTGGCCGAAACATTTTAACTTAATCTGATTTGAACAATTGTTATAATTAGGACTGGAAAAGGGAAAATATTAAGATTTTATCTAAGTGAAATATTTTGCAAAATTAATTTTTTAAATCTAATTAAGGATGATCGATTTTAGTTAAATTGATAAAACACAATGGGCATTTTACGGGGATTCGGATTGTTCAACCTTAAGCTTAACAACAACTACTAACAAGTAAAATGAACACAGTAAAGTAAAGAGGGAAAGAGAGTTGGGCCCAAATCTGGTTTCTGTCCGCCTGGACCAGTATTTGGGCCTATTTCGTTTTGGACCAAAAGCTCATTTGAGTGGCACCTATCCAAAATTAAAAGAAATAACTTCCTTTGGGCCATTCTTCACCTGTCCTAAACTTCTAGAATATTAATAATTAAAAGACAAGGTCTTGGGCCCAAGATAACAAAATACAAATTTAAATAATAAAGAGTGGGCCTTCGGCCCAATCTTTTAACTTTTGATTTCTTGCACATCTTTTTAGCTCCGGGGCCTGTTCATCAGTTTTAATGGATGGCTGACTTGGAAGGGGGGTTTAAGCCTTTACGGCTTTCTCAAAATGCGAGGAAAAAGAAGTTCATGGTGAACTCGGGCAAATTTTGCATGCAAACGATAAACAAATTATAGAATTAGCACTTTCGAGAATGAAATAAAGTGAAAAGATAAAAATAAATAAACAAATGAAATAGCGTATATCAGTCAAGTCATAAATAACACAACATTTAAACACTAACATAAATGGAAAACTCATGAAGACTTGATATATATATTTTATTTTTTTTATTTTTTTATGTAGGGCCATGGACAATAAAGGGGAAAAAAGTCAAACGAAAATTCATGTCTTTTCCAAAAATCAATGATGAAAGAAACAAAGTTGACTATGTTCAATAAATAAATAAAATGAATAAAAATAAATAAATAAAATCTTAAACTACTCATGTCAAACAATGCTAGTACAATTAAATAGTTTTTCTAATAACGTGAAGAGAAGCAGTGACACGACTTAGTGAAACAAATAACATAAGACTAAATTAAATAAACAAAACAAACAAATCTTGGTGGACTATCTAATGCAGAAAATGATCGACTAGCTATCGGGCATCATTAGAGAATAATCCAAGTAAAACTATATTATATTAACTCAAATTTGGGAAAAGAATAGCTAAACCAACAAAATGTAATTTAGCATTCCGCTATTTAAACTAGTTAAGATAATAAAAGCCTTTATTTTGAACAAGCTAATCGCACAGATAGGCCACATTTTCCACAACGAATCCGTATTTGAACATCACACCAACCAACATGATCTAAGCTCAAGTCTAGCCTCATAATCTTAGCATTTCTAAAACATGATAATATGTGTTTAAGGACAAATAAAACAGACCTCATGAAGGATAGAAATAAGACAAACATAGGAGAAATATGCTAAGAAAGCTTACACTTATGCTACAAATGGCAAGCACTTCAACTAAAATTAGACAAATATGGAAACACAACTTATTTAAACATGCTTTGCTAAACAATAGAACAATCACTAATAGACTAACGAGCCATGGATGAAACAACAAGCAAGTTCACTATCAATTAGTTTAAAGTTCTGCTCTTATTTTGAAATGAGAGTGACATTAACAGGCCAAGAGAAGGGTCGAAATAGCAACCACAACAGTTATTTCAGTTGTCCTAGCCAATACCAAACCGGATGAGCAACCAAACCATAGATAAAAATGCAAACAAATACAAAAATCAGAAGAGAACTAGAGTTCAATGGTTCATAAAATTCTCAGCCGTTAATTTGCTAGAAAAAGGCCCATTTAAACTTTAAGCGACTAAGACACACTGATTCGATCCGAACAACCTTTCAACAAACAACAACCCTGAGCTACGAAGAGAACATGGGTACTCGAAGGAATAAAAAACTAAAGAAAAAAAACGATGAAACGAGTTACAATCGAAAGAGGATTTACCTCTTTGGAAGCAGTGACCTGAGAACAATGAGTTAGCGATTATGTTTCTTCCTCCACAAGACTTTGATTATGAACGACGAACGGGAATTTCGGGCAGAATCTCAAACTCAAACAAAACTTGAGAAAACTAATGGCAAAATGAGATGGAAACACGATACTCCGACCGAAATTAAACTCTCTGTCTTGAATGTATTTTATATATTTAGTTGTTTTCACTTGAGCTGCTCTCAGTCTTTTTTACTCTAAAAAATTTTCAACTCTCCAAAAAAAATCCCCACACACCAGTAGAAGAACAGGGTATTTATAGACAAGGATTAGGGTTCGGAAAAAAAAACAAGGGAAATGGGAATAAAAAAAGGGGGGGGGGGGGCGGGGAAAGGACCAGAAATTGGATAAAGAGGGTCTATTTCGAAATTCAAACAACCCAAATCTTTCACCATTTTTAGGGAGGCAACCTTTTGTTGCAATTTCAACCCCATTCCGAAAAAGGAAGGGGGAGAAACGCGTGCTCGTGCTCCCTTTTGCTGTTACGACATTAAATACGGTTAGGGACGTTGGAGAAGAAACAAAAATCTGCAGCATACGTCTCTCTACCCCTCACTGCTTTCCGTCTGATCCCTTCTGTGTGTCGTCGTTTTATCGCTGTGTTTTTTTGTGAACGTTGGGGCTGCTGGGTTTCTATTGTGAAGGAAAAGGGGGGGGGGGGGTGGGCTGGGTTAAATGGGGAATTTTGGGCTGAGGCAGTGGGCTGGGAAATAAAAGAAAGGAAAAGGGAGTTGGAGAAATTGGGGTCGGTCAGGTATTGTTGTTGTTGTAATGTTGTATTGTATGTATTGCTACGTATGGGTGGGTAGTGGATCTGTTTTGGTACTAAATTTAGGCTGGGAATTATGGAATTGCTGATGGGTTTAAAGAAGGGATGGGTTGTTGGTATTATATGGATGTTGGGTTGGGAATGGGTTTTTGGAATTGGAAAAATACAATGGGTTATGGGAGTTGGCAAAATGGCCTGATTTGGTCTAAAAGAAAAAAGTTCTATCGGATTTAAAAATTAGCCAAATTTGATAAACTAGTGAATTCGACTAAAATTAAATAAGACGAATTAATATAATTAATTAACGAGCTTCTTAATCTTAATAAAAATAAAATAATTAACTTAATTATTAACTAATAACTCAAAAATATAAGTATAGTTAATTAACTAGTTAACCAAATATTTAATTAACAAAAAAAATTTAAAGACGATTCTTGAATATTCATAAAATATACTATTTATATACAAAACTATATAAAACATATATATATATATATATTTTTAAAATATTTTTATAAAAAGTAACAAAACTATTTACAATACTTAAAAAATATTTTCGACTTTCATAAAGTCAATTCTCTCAAATTGTTTGAAATTTAAGAAGCTCGATGATTAATATATATTGTGGATGTCCAAAATTGGGTGTCAACAAACACATTACTATCTTTTTGCTTCTTTGATGACTCGAACCTACAACTTTAAGATTGTAGGGTGCTTAACATCTAAGCAACCCGACTAGGAAAGGAGAAAGATTACGGAATCATACTAAAAAAAATTCTTAGACTTTTTTTATGCGTGGTCAACTATCAAAAGGTTAATATGACTTATAGGCAAATATCCACCAATAAAATGTCTAATCCCAATTCCATTTTATAGTTACTTTGGCGCATTGAGCAATCCATGTTAGTGACGGAGACAAAAAATTTTTATTAAGGAATTCAAAATATAAATTTAAATACGAAGCGATTACAAGATAATAAATTGGAGGCGAAAACAAAAGAAAAGATTAATCTTAACCTGCTTTACTGTCATTTATAACATGTAATTCCTTCCCATTTTCCCCTACTCCATCTAGTTTTTTAAAAATTTCTCTGTTGCATTTTAGGTAAAGAGTAACTTTGAAGAAAAAAACAAACAATAATATCTTCTTGATATCTTAAAAAAAAGTCACTTATTTTGGAGAATATTACAAAAGCTAAAATATCATTTTAAAAAAGAAATGAAGAAATCACAAGATTGTATCTTCACAAAATGAAAATTTCATAAAAGTCATAAGTTGATTCCCTCCAAATAAGAAAAGATAATAAGAAGAAAGCAATACCATAACTAAGCTAAGGATTAAAATGTTACTACAATTACATATTATCTAGGTAAGTAATGGTACAAATGGTAGAAAAATTCAATTCAATGAAGATGACATTTAGTTGTCCAAAAAAGAAGCCTTCAAAAATGACAATTTACAATAAAAACATGCAAGAAAAAGTATACCTTTACTACAATATAAAGGAGGGGGATTTTGTTAAGTTTGACAATACTACAATTTTAAGAAAGAGTAGAACTCTTCCACTACCAAGAAGAATTGTTGCATGCTCGTCACCTTCAGTGACTAAAAGAATTTTACTTCTTTTTTGTTCATCACCTTTTCGATGGCCATCTCGGATAGTTCTTGTGGTATTCTTCTTCCATATCTCTAGATTAATGTAGTTGTAACTCTTGTCCATAAACTGATCAGATTTTTTTAAATTTCCAATGCAGGGAATATAATGGCGTTATTTGTTGCTGCAACTATAGTTGTATGTGTTCAAAGCCAACTGATAACAGAAACACCTTACAACGCGGTTGTTTCTAAAGATGAGATCGGGAATTTCAACACAATTGCTGGACCAATATTGGCGGCTCCTGATCATAGTGTCAAGCCATTCTTCATAAAAATCAAGAAAGGAACGTATCAGGAATATATTAGAGTTGATAAAAAGAAGACTAATATAGTCTTGATCGGAGATGGGATGGATATTACGATAATAACGGGTAATAGAAGTTTTATCGACGAAAACAAAACCTATGATACCGCAACCGTTGGTAAGTCCTTCTCTCTATATATACATGAATTTTATTAATTTTGATGAATTATAATTGTTTCTTCTTATTTAATTTGCAAGGATTCTTGGCAATGGCTTCACAGCCCAAGACTTAACTTTTAGAAATAATGTCGGACCCATAAAGTATCAGGCAGTGACATTGAGGGTAGAAGCAGATACGACTTCTTTCTATAGATGTCGTTTTGAAGGGTATCAAGACACTCTTTATACAAAAATGTACCGGCAATTTTATCGGTAGTGCGAAATATATGGCACGGTAGATTTTATATGTAGTGACGCAACAACCGTGTTCCAAAACTGCTTGATTGAAGCACGTGTTCCGTTAGACACACAATATAACACAATCACCGCGCAACACAAAGAAGATGAAGACTCTACAAGTGGAATAGTGCTTCAAAATTGCACTATAAAGGTTGCCCAAGATTTGAGCAGTGTCGCCACTTATTTTGGTCGACCATGGGGGAAGTTCTCTCGGACTGTGATAATGGAAAGTTATATTGATAAATTGGTAGACCCTAGAGGATGGATTGAATGGATTGAGTCTGCAAATAAATCTATTGCTCCTCGCCGGCCATATTATCTAGAGTTCAAAAATAGAGGACCGGATGTTGTTACAAAGGGACGCGTGACATGGGCATCTGTCACTACTAGGGGTGTTCATGGTTTGAATAAAAACCGATCCAAACCGAAAAACCAAACCAAACCGATTAAATAAAATGATTTAATTTGGGTTTTGGTTTGGTTTGGTTTTAGATTGTTAAGAATCGATAGTCATTGGTTTGGTTATGGTTTTGTTCGAAAAAAATCGAAGAAATAATCGAACCGAACCAACAAGTTATATACATAAATTTTATTATTATACATACATAATATATATTATTCATAAACAATTTTAAAGATTTTATATATGTTTCATCAAAATTTATTT
>NW_006239032.1:1214025-1258231 GCF_000226075.1 Solanum tuberosum | reverse complement strand
GTTTGAATGGATTGTTGTCACTTTTTTCATGTTTTGAATGAATTGTTTCTTTTATTTTTATGTATGGTTAATAACCGAATAACCGAACCAAAACCGAAAACAACCAAACCGATAAATGTATATTATATTTGGTTTGGTTTGGTTTGGTTTTGATAATTTTAAAACCGATTAAGTTGGTTTGGTTTTGGTTTTGACAAATAACCGACCCAAACCAACCCGTGAACACCCCTAGTCACTACGGATCCGAATATTGCAATGAATTTTACTATCAGACGTCTCATAAATGGTGATAAGTGAATTCCCACCAACATTCCATTAAGAATTGTGTTCTTACTAGTTTTCAAATTACAAAAATAGCTAGTAATATGTATCTGTCTTGTTTCTTTAAATGATGAATATAAATATCTGATTTAGCTAATTATTTCATTTTCTCACAATTAAAAATTCTCAGTGAATTATTGAATCTTTCATTCGTCTCGTATTCATTAATTATCAATGAAGAAACACCAAGGGAACTGGACTCAATTTGAAGACCATTTATATTTCTGTCAGCCCATTTTTTGAGGAACAGGTGTAAGGGAAGCAAATATACAGATTTAAGGAATCTAGTATATACAGGTATGAAAAAGTGATATACGTGATGACTGATGATATACATTGCCACAATAAGCCCAAAGGACTAAGCAAGAAATGGGCTAAAAGCCCATGATTATTTAACAGCTGTAGTCATTCAAATTTAATGTTTTGGACCTATTGGTCCACAAATAATTTGGACAGGCAGTGGGCCGGAAACCCAAAAAGTTGCAGCAGGGAATTTAGTTGTTGCAATATTGTTAGGGGAACTTTCACGTATAGCTACTCAAAAATAGCTTAATTAGCTCCATAACTATAGTTTGCTAATTACGATTCGTAGCTACATGTTATTGGGAGGAGAGTGATGAGCGAGATTAATTGAGAGAGGGAGGAGAGAGGCGAGCGAGAGAGGGCAGAGAATGGAAGAGAGCTGAATTGTATATGTATATAGGTTAGATAATTGTATATATGCAACTGATATACATATGTATTTGTATAACCTTCCTCCAAACGAGTCCAATCTGATCAAATACATAACTTACAGAAGACAATGACCCCGCACCCCTATTGTTATAGAGTTATACCTCTATTTTGGGTTTAAAAATCAGTCACAAGAGCATAAGGGCAGAACTGGAATTTATTTTACAATTAGATTACACAAAACATAAGAAACTCAAATATAAAATATTTTATTAAAAAAATCAAGTTAAAATCAACCTTCAAATCCTTAAAATACAACTTCATAACTTTAGTCTAAAAAAAATTCCAATTTTCTTAATGTTATCATAGATGCATATGAATTTCCTAGCTTGGTTGTTCAAATGAAATAAAAAATAAACCAATTTAATATTAAATTAAAACAATATACATCTTATTTGGGAATTAATCAGGAACATAAACTGTGCGAATTGTCCTACAAAAACAAAAATATTATAATTAGCATAGAGAAATAATATATGGAGGAATTAAAGAGAGAAAAAGACGAATAACTCATAAAAGTAAATTTTAACATAAATCATTATGTAATCAAGGAAACATTTTATAAATTCAAATGACAATGCCAGGTACAAATTAATTTTTGAATTGCTTTAGCAAACTCAATATTAAACTAATAAAATTCCTCAAATCATCACTTTCTGATTTGATTGAAAATTCTCTAACAGGTGGTTCATTAAATGTGTCTTCACAAATGACTGGACCACTCACAATAGCAGAAGCAAAACTTCTCGCCTCAAAAAATTCATTTGCATCAAATTTTTTAATTGATGTTGTAGCAGCATCTATTGACTCATCATAATTTACCTTACAAATCTGAAGGCATTCCTTGAGAACAGGTTCATTTGCTTGCTTTAGTAAACTTAAAATTTCATTGTAAATATTTTGTCTTTGATAAACATTGTTGAAGAAGAATATGCACCAAACCCTTTTTATCAGCCAAAGAACTTTTAGGATCAGCTGTAAGAGAATTGATATATGTTTTGAAGTCTTCAGACATTCGACAAACATCTTCTATCAAATCTCCGGATGAAAAAGTTCCAAAAGAGAGAGATAACAAAAAATACTATGTTATAATGAAGTTCGTCTTCAAATACATTTTCTAAGTTATGATGCAGGGTGGTTCTTATAGCTAGCATACAATACTCATATTTATTTCTTTTCCATAATAGATAGTGTAGATATTACTGTATCAAGATTGTGGTAATGATACCTTACCTTTTATGAAACAAACTAGTAATTAGTAAGTACTGTCTTTCAATTTAGGCATGCAAATAATCTATATATTAATTCACCCCAAAATTAGCTTCCCTTTAGATATTAGCTTTATTACGACCCCTTTGACTAAATATTAGCTTCCCTTTAGAAATTAGATGAACTTGGCAGTGGATTTATCGAAGAAAAGACGTATATTGGGCTTCAACCCAATGTATATGCATCAGAAAAAAAAAATAGTGAGGTCTGATGACTCAGGGAAATTATCTGATGGAGAAGAATGATGTGATAAACTTTAGAATCAGAAGCAAAAGAAAAGGAATAGGCTGAGGTCTGTGAGCTTCTGAGGATTCTAAAGTTGTTAAAATTCTTCTATGGTCATACTTCATAGTACCTTTTTGTGGGCTTCGGGACAAGGGCAACCCCCTTATATTGCTTCTATCATGTATCTGCTACTTTGCTTCCTGTGGTTAAGGTTCTCATGTAATCGGTTTAATTGATATATAAGATAGATAACTTTATTTAAGAAATCTACCTAATCTTGAAACACTACAAATAGAGCTCTAAGACAGTAGCTTGAAAATACGTATAACGGAAAGTATAAACTTACAGAAAAACCAAAAAAAATGGCAAAGAAGGCAGGTTTGAAATGACAACATAATGTTTGTTCTCCTCCTTTACATTTGAAGATCTAAAGAGATATAAATGTAGAGAAAGTGCAGCACTTATCTATAAGATTTAGCTACCATCGACATATATATGTAGTTGAACTATGTTGATTAAGATATACTATGACCCTTATATGATAAAGAACTCACTGTTTATAGCAAGAGCAAGCAGAATTCACTACCAGAATACCAAATAAACCAGAAATTTAACTTAAAACGGCAAAATAAATTCTAAATGACTGTCAGACAACTCAATTTATGCATTATAGCAGGAATTTATCACTCAAAACACAATAGAGTCATATGGGCTTAAACAACCAATTATTAAGACACTTGGAATGGAAAACAAGTAAGGCTTAAATACAAGAAGAAACTTTCGTCATTTTAGGCGGACATAAACCATTTGAAACAAAATTTAATAGCAAAAGGAAGCAGGCTTTCCAGAAAAAGTAACACTTAAACAAGAACACATGGCTATGGCTTCGGCACAAGAATATTCGATTGTCTGAATCAAAACTTCAGCTTTTCAAATAAACTAGGGATGAAATTGAGTTGTAGCAATAGCAAGAGTATGTACAAGTATTGAATAGACGACTAAGGGTGGCCAGCGGCGTTGAATTAACAGACAATGCCACATAACCAAATACATATATGGTCTTCTAGACTATGTAAGACTGGTCATTTGGTTAAAAGAACAAATAATTAAAGCTCGCAAGACTTGTCCTCTGATGGAAATTGCTTTACAGCTAGAGCAGTGAGCACACTCATAATGACCCTCAGGAAGATCAACAATCAATCTTACGTCTAGCGCTGACCTTCCCCCAATCAGCCTTGAGCCCAATATTAAAGCTACTAGATAAAAGTCACAAGTTGATTTACTTCACTCGGCTGAAATGCGTTGTGCCTTAGGACTTTGCCCAAATTATGAGGGACTTTATCGATTCATGTGAATAGCAAAGAAAGACAGTATCGACTCTTAGATGGAACCAACACCGAGCTATCGGGAACGCTATGGCAACAATTGTTTATAGTACTCATAAAACATTGAACCCAAATGCTCAACAAATTAAAATCATGCTTATTAGGAAACAAATTCGGAAGTAAACAGTTGTCTGTGCAGAAACGAAAACTGAGGTAAAATAAAAGAAAGAGAAGGAAAGGCTAATTACCTTTTGTTGAAGATGGAGAATTTTCTACTCCCTATTTTGAGAAGAAAACCTCTAACGGATAAGGGGAATGAGCCGGGTATGGGGTGTGTACTTGGGCCAATTATTTGTCTGAATGGATTAGAAAGAAAAGAATTCAATGGACCTGCTTCTTTGAAACTTTTGAAATTGGGGAACAAAATAAATCATGTTTTCCGTTGGTGTTCGCAAAATCAAGCCCAACCCGTTCAATTCGGTCCAATCCATCTAGGTTTGGATTGATTATTGACCCGCTCATTTGTTAGCTCAATCCATCTCAACCCAATCTATTTCAACTCATTAAAAAATGAGTGGATATGTAATCCAAATTGATTTTTGAGAAATCTTGTCTAAATATTATTAAAAAACTTTTTTTATTTTTTATTTTATATGTTATATATAGTTATGATAAAGAAAAAAATAATTTTATTAGGTACTAAAAGCTCATAAAATAACAAATAAAGCTATTAAAACTTAGGAAAAAGTGGGTGGGTTAGGTTATGTCCCGTTACTACCCCGTTTTGACCCAAACAAGGTTGGATTGGATTGGGTCTTGACCCGTTTATTGTCTTGACTCATTTTGATCCACCCAAATTTAACCCAATCCGCCCAATTGGGGGGATGGGGGCAACCAAATAACTCGCAAAATAAACCTTAGCATAAATCATAAATTCTTAATGACATCTTATAAGTTAAGATGAGAATGTTGATTGCATGTTAATTTGTGAATTGGTTCATTAAACTCACGGTTAAATCAATAAAATTCATTAAATCATCATCTTTTTGATTTTATTGGAGATATCCTGACAGGTGGTTCATTAAATGTTTCTTCACAAGTGTCCGGAGCACTCGCAACACCAACGGCAGAACTTCTTGCCCCAGGAAAGTCATTTGCATCAAAATCTTTAATTGTTGTTTCAGCATTATCTATCGAAATATCATAATTTCCTTACAAACTTGAAGGCATTGTATGAGAACTGGTTCTTTTGCTTGCTCTAGTAGACTTACAACTTCATTGTAAATACTTTTTGTCTTTGTTAAACATTGTTGAAGTAGAATACGTACCAAACCTTTTTTATCAGCAGAAGAGCTCTTAGGGTCTGATCTAAGAGCGTCAATGCAAACTTTGAAGTATCTAGACGTTCGACAAACATCATCTATCAAATCTCCCGACGAATAAGTTACAAGAGAAAGAAAAAGCATGAAAAGCACTATTAATGCTTTCAAGGAATTCATCTTCACAGGCATATATATTTTTTGAGTCATATGCGAGTTATTTTTATAGCTAGAATACAATATTTATATTTATTTCTTTTCCATAAAAGATTATTTAGATATTATTAGGTTGAGATTGTGGTAATTATATCACTTCCTTTTTTAAATAATTAGGTTGAGATTGTGGTAATTATATCACTTCCTTTTTTAAATAATTAGGTTGAGATTGTGGTAATTATATCACTTCCTTTTTTAAATAATTAGGTTGAGATTGTGGTAATTATATCACTTCCTTTTTTAAATAATTAGGTTGAGATTGTGGTAATTATATCACTTCCTTTTTTAAATAATTAGGTTGAGATTGTGGTAATTATATCACTTCCTTTTTTAAATAAACTAGTATTAGTAAGTATCCTCTTTTAATATAGGCATGCAAATAGTCTAATGTTAATTCAATCCATTTTTCTTAATCTGACAAGTAACTAAGTACAATATAATATGGAAAAGAAAGTGTCACGACCTGAGTCTACACCCTGGACGTGACCGGCACTCAAGAACCATTGCTGGTCCCCAAGCGAACCCTCATCCTGACTGACTATAAGCGGAAGACTAACTCAAGCATACAAAGCTTAAAAATTGAATAAAATACATGAAACTGAAATACAAAGCTTTAACTCAAAAGAAAACTCCGAATAAAATAAATTATTCAACTCGCCATAAAATAGGCAACTTAAGTCTTTAAAACATTTAATAAAATAAATGAATAATACAGACTTCTCAACTATACTGACTATCTATGAAGCCTCTAACTGATAAAGATGGAAGTCGGGACAAGACCCACGACATCCTGACTAAACTGAAAAGTAAATGAAATCCTCCGGAAATAAGGAGGCTCACCATAGCTAACTCGAACTCCCGGATGTATCAACGAAGCTCCTATTGACGATCCTGATCACTTGTGTCTGCATCATGAAAAGATGCAAGCCAAATGGCTCAGTACGTGGAATGTACGAGCATGTAAGAGGAATTCTAAAACATAAACGATACTCAACTCAGAGATATGATACTCAACTCAGAGATATGATACTCAACTCAGAGATATGATACTCAACTCAGAGATATGATACTCAACTCAGAGATATGATACTCAACTCAGAGATATGATACTCAACTCAGAGATATGATACTCAACTCAGAGATACTCAGAAGTATTCAATGATAAGATACTCAACTCAGAGATATGATACTCAACTCAGAGATATGATACTCAACTCAAAGATATGATATTCGACTCTGGGTACTCAACTCTGGATACTCAACTCAATATGACTGGACTCATTTCAATATAAAGCAATTTAAAACAAGTGCAATATAAAGAAACAAACTGCTTAAAAATATGTTATCAACTCTGTGTGTATGCAAGGATACAACATAACTATGAAATGTATGTAAAAATATAAATAACTGTGTTTATAAGAATACAATAACTTTTGTGGGAGTTTCTCTAACCGACAACCATCACATAAGAGCTATTGTGATGATACAACGATCTTCCTCACGCTGCCAGCGCATCCTTGATTCAATCTCTTCAGCTCATATCATTCAACTCCTCCGGTGTTGATTTTAAAGCTAGTATAGCGAGATTGTAAAGGATTTTTAAATTCTCTCAAAATTCATTTTGAAATGATTCGAGACTTGATATAAACCCAATGTGTAAATTCCTAAAACACACGAGCTCTGTAAGTAATGGTCCAAATGCTACAAAAACCAAGAAAATGATAATAACATTTGGCTTTCTAGGGAAGGAACCGTAAAAATGACATTCCTTTTTTAATCAGTTTCCAACATTATTAATTAGATATATTTTGTAACTTAAATTTTAACACGGCCATGTATCAAATTATTTCAACTAGTACAATCTATGATTTATTTTCACTAAAGTAACATAATTATGTTTAGAAAAATTGCAAAACTTCCACCCAAATAACACAAAAATCATTACTACTGGAAACTCCATCTTTCGATCGATTGGTGGTGTATAATGTCATTATGATCAATTGATCATCAATCTATTTAAAGTTAAAAATAACTATAGTTAAATCACTACACTAACGATTTCTCAAGAATATTATGTACAATATCAAAGAAGTTAAGAAATAAAATTGTCAATTTTATGGTTTAGTATACTATGAATAATACACCTAAAGATTATCATATCAATGATAATGTATCGACAATAAAGGACCATCACCCTTATCTCATATTTTATATTGTTTTAGTAAATAACACTTTAAATAGTTGTATGACATGTATTTTAATAGGATTAAAGAAATATTTAAACACAACCTATATATTTTTATGGGGACTTTATCAAAAAAAAAAAAATCAGGGTTGAAAAAACATGACTTTTGTTATCCCTTTTAACATTTAACTTCTTATTTCTTCCCTACCCCATCTAGTTTTTTTTAACATTTTAGGTAAGATCAACTTGGATGAATAAAACAAAAATATTTGATTTCTTAAAGAAATCACTTATTTTGGTGAACATTTAAAAAGTCAAAATATCATTTAGGAAAACCAGAAGAGTATATAAACAATAACAACAAAAGTGTGTATATATATATATATACACACGCGCGCACACCATATAACAAATGTGGTATCTGCAAAAAGGTAATGTTGTTAGAGTCCGTTTTCATGAATGGTGATATATTTCCATGCTAATGATGATGACGAAGTTGATGCAACTGGTGGCGTTGGTAATGGTCTTATGCTAAATTAGTAGTAGTATTAATAGCTAACCTAGAAAAAATACAACTAAAAAGAGGGGGTAGCCAGTAAGGGGGGGGGGGGATATGATATTGAGGGATATATATTTACTATTATTTTCTTTTTATCTTTGATTTTATTGTTATTGTCTAATTTTCTTTGATTATCATATTATTGATTGAATTGCTTAAGTATGGCCATTTTGTGTTCGAATTCTAAACCGGCGAGGCGCTGCTGGATGCTTCTGATCAATAGAACACGAAGAAGAGGAAATCGAATTATGTATGATGAGCTTGAGTGTTCCTCTCTCGTTGGTCGAGCTACTTTGTTCCTCAAATAAGTCGGATTCGGGAGCCCCTATTAATGAACAGGGGAGAAATCGTTTACTGATTAGCTGCTTGAACGTGGAAAGATGTCGGCATATCTGCTCTTAGGTGAGTATCCGCTCTTGCTGGTGTAGTACAATTTTCTTCATTTTATTATATATGGCCACTTCATTTTTTTTCATTTTTAAAAATGATTTTGTTATTTTCAACTTGAGTCAAATATCTATTAGAAACAACTTTCTTACCTTCATATTATCCGAATCAACTCCTTAAATGATCAAAATTGCTCAAATGATACCTAAAGTATTATTTAAACCTAGTAGTACAAAAGAAAAGAGACCATTTTATCTTCTTCTTTTTTCCTTGCAATTTTGCTATTTTAATTTTCTTGTGACCAATAATAGTTTTCTTTAGCCATTTTTGACATTTTACTTTCATGTGACCAATAATAGTTTTCTTCTTGGCTAGAAACAAATGCATATTAGGTAATTTTATATAGATATCAATGTTATTAGTGTTTTATTTAGTATTTTGAATTGAGTGTTATTTAGACACTTCACTAGAAATAGGGTCAATTGATGTAATTGAAAGCAACAAGTAACAAATTAATTAAATCTTGGCTGCTATCGATGACCAAAGTTCAATTTGAGCTTTCAAATCCTTAGCAACGTTATACTAATTAATTAGAATTTCCCTCTGAAATATGGCTATAAAAGTTAAAATTGAAAGTTGAAACTATATAATATAATAAAATGTTATCCACTTACTATTCTAAGTTTACCTATTATTATATTAGATAGATAAGAGTAAACGTTGATAAATGGGAAACAAGTTTCTAGGAATGAACTAGTAATATAATTGCACAATAACTTTAGCACCAATGTTTTATACATAGAATTGTAGATAAATGTAAAGTATATATTATTACCTAACTTTAAATTTTATGCAAAATCAATGTAGTATATCTACCTGTCTGTTTAAATTTAAATTATACACTTATTTTTCAACGAAAACACTACTTATTGTTTCCCAAATGAATAATGTTATTCATGTCTTGAACGTCATCAAATTACCGTTCACTCAAGTCTTAATCATGTCTAAATATTCTTTTTTAGTAAGAATTATATATATATAAATAATTTCGTTTGTCATTTTCACTTGGGAATCATGAACTTTTTCACCAACTTTTGTATCAAAGTTGTGCCACATGATTGTGACTATCAACAATATAACAAACCCTTTTTAAAGTATGAGGCTAATAATTCACCTATATATAGGTAAAACAAATTGAAGTGTTCATAAGAGACTTTTACTAAAATATATGTATTCTTATTCTTTAGCTAAAACACTACTTATAGGGTAACATATAGTGACTCACTCCAACTTGTATTTTGCTCGGATATTTGCTCTTTAACTAATCTATTTTTTGAGTTATCCAACAACTCAATTCTCGGATGGGTTCAAAATTTGAAATTAACGTGCAAGTATAGAGTTTTTTTTACTATTAATATAGAGAGTGATCATGTAAAAAGATGAAATGTTATGGAGTAAATTAACAAATCGTATTGACATGAGGGGTTAAAAAAGCAACGAGTTCAATTATAAATATAGGATGAAATGAAAGCCACGTTACTACAAGTATAATGGACATAAGTATTAACACACTATCTTTTGGCTTTTTTGATGACTC
This sequence comes from Solanum tuberosum, assembly GCF_000226075.1. Lineage (NCBI taxonomy): Eukaryota > Viridiplantae > Streptophyta > Magnoliopsida > Solanales > Solanaceae > Solanum > Solanum tuberosum. The sequence goes on along the minus strand of NW_006239032.1, from coordinate 1,248,096 downwards.
GAACCTACAACTTTAAGATTGTACGGTGCTTAACATCTAAACAACTCGGCTGAGAAAGGAGAAAGATTACTGAATTGTACTAAAAAAATTCTTAAAGTTTTTTATCCGTGATCAGCTACCTGAAGGTTAATATGACTTTTTGGCGCATCTAGCAGTCCTCGTTAGTGACAGAAACAAAATTTTTTATTAAGGAATTCAAAATATAAAAAATTAAATATGAAACAATTATAGGAGGATAAATCGAAGGCGAAAACCAAAGGAAAGACTAATGCTTTAATTTACACTTTATTGTCATTTATAACATGTAATTCCTTTCCATTTTCCCCTACTCCATCTAGTTTTTCAAAAATTTCTTGTGCATTTTAGGTAAAAAAAATAACTTTGAAGGAAAAAACAAAAAATAATATCTTCTTGATATCTTAAAAAAAGTCACTTATTTTGGAGAATGTTACAAAAGCTAAAATATCATTTAAAAAGAAATGAAGAAAGTACAAGATTGTATCTTCACAAAATAAAATTTTCATTAAAGTCACAAGTTGATTCCCTCCAAATAAGAAAAGATAATAAGAAGAAAGCAATACCATAACTAAGCTAAGAATTAAAATGTTACTACAATTACATATTACCTAGGTAAGTAATTGTACAAATGGTAGAAAAATTCAATTCAATGAAGATGACATTTAGTTGTCCAAAAAGAAGCCTTTAAAAATGACATTTTACAATAAAAACATGCAAGAAAAAATATACCTTTACTACAATATAAAGGAGAGATATTTTGTTAAGCTTGGAAAATACTACAATATTAATAAAGAGTAGATTTCTTCCACTACCAAGAAGAATTGTTGCATGCTCGTCACATTTAGTGACTCAAAGAATTTCACTTCTTTTCCGTTCATCACCTTTTCGATGGCCATCTCGAATAGTTCTTGCGGTATTCTTCTTTCATATCACTAGATTAATGTAGTTGTACCTCTTGTCCATAAACTGATCAGATTTTTTTAAATTTTCAATGCAGGGAATATAATGGCGGTATTTGTTGCTGCAACTATAGTTGTATGTGTTCAAAGCCAACTGATAACGGAAACACCTTATAACACTGTTGTTTCTAAAGATGGGACCGGGAATTTCAACACAATTGTTGGAGCAATATTGGCGGCCCCTGATCACAGTGTGAAGCCATTCTTCATAAAAATCAAGAAAGGCATGTATCAGGAATATATTAGAGTTGATAAAAAGAAGACTAATATAGTCTTGATAGGAGATGGGATGGATACTACGATAATAACAGGTAGTAGAAGTTTTTTCGATTGGTAAGTCCCTCTCTCTATATATACATGAATTTTATTAATTTTGATGAATTATAATTGTTTCTTCTTATTTAATTTGTAGGGGTTCTTGGTGATGGCTTCACAGCCCAAGACTTAACTTTTAGGAATAATGCCGGACCTATAAAGCATCAGGCAGTGGCATTAAGAGTTGAAGCAGATTTGGCATCTTTTTATAGATGTCGATTCGATGGGTATCAAGACACTTTGTATGTGAAAAGACAACATCAATTCTACCGAGACTGTGAAATCTATGGCACAATAGATTTCATATGCGGTGACGCGGCGGCCCTGTTCCAAAACTGCTTGATTGTAGCACGCATTCCATTGGCCAAGCAATATAACACAATCACAGCCCAGAAGAGAGAGTTTGAGGACGTTCCAACCGGGATAGTGCTTCAAAATTGCACTATAAATGCTACCCGAGATAATGTCACAACATATTTAGGTCGGCCATGGGGTATATTTTCTAGGACTGTGATAATGGAAAGTTACATCGGTAACTTGATAGATCCTAGAGGATGGGTTGAATGGATTGAATCGGCAAATAAATCTGTTAGCCGCCGGCCATATTATCTGGAGTACAAGAACAGAGGACCGGACGTGTGACATGGGCATCCGTCACTAGTGATCCAGATATTGCATCAAAATTCACGGTTAGGAACTTTATAAATGGTGACCAGTGGATTCCCGCCAATATCCCTTATTACCTAGATTTATCTTGAACAACAATAAGTTTTATTGTATCCCTAGTAGTTATTATCAGATTATAAAAACAGTACTACTATGTACGTATGTTGTTTTATTTGTCAAATGAATTGATTATCTAATTTTAAATTCGGTCTTCAAGTAATTTATTGTTGCCATTGTCCAACTAATCGACTGACCATTAAATCATAAAAAAGGTACATATTTACAGAAACCTATTGTGTCGGACACCAAATAATGTGGTTAGAATGACTCTTAGGATGACCAAGAGAAACATAACTTAAAAATGATAGTCACATGTACACTTCATTTTAGCAGGAATTTATCAGTCAAAACAATAGAGTCACGGGCTTAAACAACCAAAACACTTAGAAAGCCAAATAAGTAAGGCTTAAATGAAAGCAGAAACTTTCGTCATTTTAAGTAAATATAGCAGAAACGAGAACTGAGGTAAATATAAAACCAAAATAAAGGAATGGGACAATTATTTGGGTTTTAAAGTAAGGACTGAATGGATTATTATTAGAAAGAAACGAATTCAAGGAACCTGGTTCTTTGAAACTTTAATTAATTTGAAATTGGGAAACAAAATAAATTAGGGATGCTTATAATTAATTTGTAAGCTTCTTAACTTTAACAATTATTTTTGAAATAAAAGCACCGAAGAATGAGATGAAGTCATCATCATGTACTGTTGTACAAATTACAAGTTTCTGCTAGAAAATCGGTTCGATCTCAAAGTTTGGTAGTTGAATAATGGAGGAAGAAATTAAGAGCAAGAAGAGTCTGTCATTGTGCTTTTTATTTATAGATTTTGTACATGATGATAAATAAATATAAGAGTCGGTAATCTTTTTGTTACAAAGAATAACAAGGTACAGCAATTGAATTCTAGTCCTGATATTCATGGAATTGTCTTCTAACTGTTTATTCTAATCGCTATTGCTTCACCATTTCATTCCTCTGCCTCTTGGTTGTTAAGCTGCTCCGAAATATTGTTATCTTGTATGGTCTCAACTTCATCTTCTTGTTTTTCTTTTGCCTCAGTGTTTTCCTTTTCAGCATGACCAACAATTTTGATCTTCGATTACTATGTACCAAACATTATTGAAATCTGTAAACACAGTTCGAAAATCGTAAATCGAGTAAAATTCAGGTGGAGATTTTGATTCGTCGAGGTTGGCGAAATTCAATTTAGGGATTTTGATTTATTCCTTCCAGGGAGGGGATCTAATAATAAGAAGAAAACATGTGCACAAACAGTAAAATAAGACAACTGGACTTCAACCCATATTCAATTATTTTCTAGCTAAAAGTTTGTTTGGATTGACTTTTCAGTTTTAGGCCCATATTCAACCGGTTGCTTCTGCTGCTGTTTTAATTTGTTATGAGTTATGACCACTTTAACCCAATGGATATGCATCAGAAAAATAGAGAATGCAAATTACAGATTTATTTCTGAATTAATTTACCAAACTCAATGTTAGTTCGACAAATAACTCATAAAGTAAAAATAGTCATGACATCATCTTATAAATTTAAATGAAAATGTCAGTTACAAATTAATTGTCGAATTGGTTTACCAAACTCAATGTTAAATCAACAAAATTCATCAAATCTTCACTTTTTGATTTGATTGGGGATGTCCTAATAGGTGGTTCGGTAAATGATTCTTCACAAGTGTCTGGACCATTTATAATAGCAGAAGTAGAACCCTTTGCCCAAAAAAACTTATTTGCATCGAAATATTTAATTGCTTTTGTAGCATCATCAATTGCACCATCATAATTTTCTTTACAAATTTGAAGGCATTGTATGAGAACATGTTCTTTAGCTTGCTCTAGTCGACTTACGACTTCATTGTAAATACTTTTTGCCCTTGATAGACATTGTTGAAGTAGAATACGTACCAAGCCTTTTTTTATCAGCAGAAGAGCTTTTACGGTCCGTTCTAAGAGCAACGGTGCAAACTTTGAAGTTATTAGATGTTCGACAAACATCCTCTATCAAATCTCCCGACGAATAAGTTACCAGAGAAAGAAAGAGCATAAAAATCACTATTAATGCTTTCAAGGAATTCATCTTCACAAGTACATATATTTTTTAAGTCATATGCGAGTTGTTTTTATAGCCGGAATACAATATTCATATTTATTTCTTTTCCATAAAAAATATTTAGATATTATTACGTCAAGATTGTGGTAATTATATCATTTCCTTTTGTAATAAACTAGTATAATAAGTATCCTCTTTTAATTTAGGCATGCAAATAGGCTAATGTTAATTCAATCAATTTTTTTTTTCTTAATCTGACAAGTAACTAAGTACCATATAATATGGAAAAGGAAGTGCAAGTTATCAATTATGTTTTGTGAAATGAAAAAAAAAAGAATTGCCCAATATTTCGGACATTTATACTAAAACAATTTTTCAAAAAATAAAAGTGAATCCAATTTTTAAATTCAATTTTGCAGTCTAAAAAGAACGAAAATACAAAATGGTCACACAAAGAAGGTAACAAGGAAATTTCAGGGGAGGCATCTACTAGAAAACAAGAAAATTCTTTGTTATCAGCAATTTATCAAAATCATATGGTTAAAATGTTGGGAAAATAATTATTATATCTCAAAAATAATAATATTAATTATAATATATATTCTATTCTACCCATAATTAGTAATCTTTAATAACTTCTTCTTCATTTGCCATTATTTTGATATCAATTAAGACATTGTTTATATTCATTGCCTTAATAAAATTTTCCTAATAAGGAAATTTGGTCAAACGGTCTTTTCAACTTAAATCTGACCATTTGGACAAAAGCTTTGATGACACGATTGCAATTGATTTTGTGTATTTGGCAGTTGGTAGTACATATTTGTGTTGCTTTATATATAACAAAAAAAAATCTGGACCAATTTAGACAATAACTCTCTTCGATTTGTTTTTTTTTTGGTAACCAATGTAAATTACCATTAACAAACAAAAACCAAATACACCTAAAGAGCACTCAATCCCCTAATCACCCTCTAAGAAAGGTATTAAGAGAGTTAAGCCTCATATAGAACTCTAATTACACAAATCTCTCCAACAACCAACTATACTTATTCGCCTTTCTAGACCATTTAACTACCTCAAGTCTATCTACAAATTCTTTCTTAATTTGTGTCACAAACGTATCTGTATTTATAGTGATGCCTTTAAACAATTTCCAGTTCCTTGCTCTCCAAACCTGGTATATCATTGCTCTACACAATGCAACAATAAGTTCCTTGTGAAACTGTTGCCAATTCTTCCTTCTGAGTCTATTTAGAATATGTTTGACAGTTCCTGCTGGAATAAGTGTCCCAGACCAGTGTTGCATTTCAGTTTGGACTCTCACTATCCATTCACAAGTAGAGAACATGTGAATATATATGTGTCTCCTCTACTGATTTCTCACACAAACAGCATGTGTCATCTTCCACTGGAATAATATTTAATCTCTTGAGCCTCTCTTTGGTTAGTAATCTATCTTGCATAGCTGACCACAATATGAATCGCTGCTTAGGTTGAGCAAATCTAGTCCAGATTAAGTCAGCCACTCTAAGTCTAGCATGTTGCCCTAATAGTGTATTATAACTCTGTGTGAGTGAGTACTTTCCCTCGGGAGTGAGCAAGTAAGCACGAGATGAATATCAAACCTGCATCTCTGCTTTCAAGGCATTAACCTTCTTTCAGTACCAACTTGAGTCCAATGGTGGAGTATGTATCCATATGTTATCATTGTTTTTCATATATACTCCATGTACCCACTTGATCCATAACACATCTTCCTTCACAACAAGTTGCCATAGCAGTCTGCCAACAGAGGCCATATTCCACAACTAACTACCTTTGATGTTCAAGCCACCAAACTTCTTAGGAATGCACACTTGTTCCCACGAAACTAATGGCACTTTTATTGCTTCCTCAGTACTTCCCCACAAATAATCTCTACATTTTTTATCCACATTCTTTAATACACTCTGAAGCAATATGAATACGGAACTCCAAATGCTATGTATTGAGAAAAGGACAACATTAATTATTTGAAGTCTACCTGCATAGGACAATTGCTTCGAATAAGCACTAGTGATCTTAGATGTTATCTTGTCTATCAATTGTTGACACTCCATCTTACTCCAACCCTTAGAAGACAAAGGTAATCCTAGATATGTTATAGGAAGGGTAGCTAAGACGAACCCTGTCTTCCTCACCAGTTGATCTTTGGTCTGGTCGTCTACTCCTGCCAGGAACAAATCGGACTTATCCATGTTAGCTTGCAATCCTGTGACATCACTAAAATGTGTTAGTGCCTCCATTACTCTAGAAACAAAATTAGTGTTGCCTTTACAAAAGATCATAAGATCATCTGCAAATATCAAGTGTGTGAGTTTGAGCTTCTTGCACATAGGGTGATATTGAAAATCAGACAGTTCTCCCATACACTTCAATGTTCTTGACAGATACTCCATGACAAGCACAAAAAGTAGTGGGGCTATGGGATCGCCTTGTCTGAGTCCCCTTTTTCCAGGGAAAAAACCATGCCCTTCTCCATTAATTTTGACTGTGAACATAAGAGAAGTTACACACGCCATAATCAAATGAATGAAACTAGTTGGAAACCCATACCCCATTAGTGCCTCCTCCACAAATTCCCAACTCACCATATCATAGGCCTTTCCTAGATCAATTTTTATTAAACATCTAGGTGAAGTCTGTCTATTATAATGTCTGAGGATGTCATGACAAATCAAGACATTATGTAGCATTGATCTTCCCTGAACAAATGCATATTGATTCTCTGCCACAATAGTACGTATCGCCCCTTTCAACCTTTGGAAAATTACTTTAGGAATGCATTTATACAATATGTTACAACATGCTATTGGTCTAAATTGGCTTGCCAATTCTGGATTGCTGACTTTAGGAATCAATGCAATGTTAGTAGCATTCAACTGTTTGAGTAGCTTCCCGTTTGTGAAAAATTCAAGAACTGCAGTAACGATGTCATCACCTATAATGTCCCAAGTTGCCTTGAAGAATCCACTTCCATAGCCATCAGGACCAGGGCTTTTATTACTGTCAATATGAAATAGAGCTGGTTTCACTTCCATAACAGTATATGGTTGCAAGAGTTGGATTTGGTGCTCATTACGAAGCAAAGGACCATTCTTAAGAAGACATGTAAAAGCTGGTACTCTAGCAGTAGCCTTTTTACCAAGTAAATCCATGTAATATTTGACAAAAATATCAGCAATCTCATCAGAATTAGAATGCTAGTTCCCCTGATCATCTTTGAGTTGGGTTGTTGCTTATTGCAACCTTCTATGCTTAATAACTGAGTAGAAATATTGCGTGTTGTCATCCCCCAATCTAATCCATGTTGCCTTGCTCTTCTGCTGGAGGAACATTTCTGCAAGAAAAGAAGATTGCTTGAATTTAACAAATTTTATCTTTTCATCATGTTGAAGTGCTAGGTTCATGGGGTCAGATTGCAAGGTTCTCTGAGCTTGACTCAAAATCTCTCTATCATCATTTGACTCTGTGACAATGTTCCTAAAGTACTGTGAGTTAAGAGCTTTCAGGTCATTCTTGAGTAACTTCAACTTCCTCACTATTTTCCACATATTACAACCATCAACATGTACACCCCAAACCCTTCTTCACAGTATCCATAAAGGATGGATGTTGTGCCCAAACATTCCAATATTGAAAAACTTTCTTTCTCTTCGTGTTTTGACCGTTCAAAACTATTTTAATAGGGCAATGATCACTAATGCCTTCTGGCAGATTAAATACACTACATGAAGACATGGTATTCAACCAAGCAAAATTGATAAAGGTCCAATCTATTTTTGAAAAGATCTTGTGATCACTATTATGATCATTCCATGTGTACTTCTGTCTCTGGTGTGGTAATTCTATCATCCCACAAGTATCAATACAATCTTGAAATTCAGCACCTCGGACCAAGTTATTGGGTTACCCCCCAATCTATCATCCATTTTCAATACTGAGTTGAAATCTCCCAGAACTATCCATGGTTTGACACAATTCGAACTATGGTGAACTAGAGCCTTCCAGAACTCTCTCCTGCCTTCCCTTGTGTTATATGCATATACCACTGACATAATATAATTAAGTTGAAGGGGAGTATAACATACTTCACACGTAATCACCTGTGCAGAAGATGAAATACGTGTTACTTTGTAAACGTCAGGCCTCCACACTAACCAAACTCTACCATTATAATGAGACTCCAAGTTTGTAGTATACTCCCAGCCTCCAAACATATTATTAGCTATAGTTTCAATCTTGTTACTCTTTATTTTGGTTTCCAGTAATCCCATCACTCCTACTTACTCATTATTGCAAAGGATTTTAGCCTCTTTTTGCTTATTAGGGCTATTCAAGCCCCTCACGTTCCAGCAAATCATATTAACCATTCCCAGATTGAGGAATGGTCCTCCCACCCACAATTCCTCCACTTGTTATCGTTGCTGTAACATCCGGCAATTTGAAATAACTACAAAGAGGCTTAAAATTGGAAATTTTCATTTTTGGAAAGAATTTTAAAAATCTGGAAATTTGGCTAAGTATGGGAAAAAGAGGTGAGTTTTGACCAACTTTGAGCAGTTATAACTTCTAGATTAAGATGATTTAGGTGTAGTTCCAGTTATGGTTGCAAAGTTCGTGGAATGATCTTTTCAACGCCACCGAGTTTGCTCGATTCTGAGTTCGTATGAGTGAGTTATTCCCTTTGGAAGTTGGGCAGTTGGCAGGGAAATCCGTCCGAAAATTTTAATGGCATTTTGGTCTTTTCCCTAACTAATTCCTTTGGTTATATTGTGGTGTTAGACTGATTTTTAGATCAGTTTGTCCCATTTTAAAGAGTGAGAGTTAGGGTTTGAGAGTGAAGAGAGAAGAAGAGGAGAAAGAGAAGAAGAAGCAAGGTTTCGTTAAAGATCGTCGTGGATATCGTCGGGGGTGATCCCTACTAGGTATGTGAGTTCATAGTGTTGGGTTGGCTCTTTCCCCACACGCCACACTCGTTTTATTATTGAGAAAAGATTGGTAGTTTTCCGGTTGTGTTTTTGAGTTGAAATCTATTGTATGTGGAGGAGTTTATGATTCTAAGTGTTTGGGGCTGGAACCATTGAAGTTTAGAAGGTTTAGAGTTGGAGAAAAGAGGGAGAAAAGTCGAAATTTCGGGGAAAAGGGCTGGGGCGTCGCGCCTGCCAGCGCTCCCCAAAAGGGGCACTGAACTTTCCCCCTTGGGGCGGCGCGCCTAGCAGAGCGCCAGCAGGCCCCCTCGTGAAGTTTTTAGGGGTTGGCGCTCCGCGCCTTGCAGAGCGCCAAGGACACCAAGTTTCCCCTTTCTTTTCATACTTTCTCATGCATGTTCCTTGGTATTGTACCTATGTTTCCTAGTTGTTTCCAACACTCCAAGGTACGTTTAAATGTCAAGAACTCATCTATAAATGTGCGATCATATACCTTGAATCCATAATTCCATTCAAGGCGAGTTAGTATCAAGTCAAAGTGAAGTTAGAGTCAAGTTAAGCAAAGTTAAGAAGTAAGTCCAAGTGAGTCTTTAAAGCTTTTCAAGAGTCTTTATTGAACGTTTTAACTTCGTTGTAAGGCTCAAGTTTCAAGTTAAGTAAGGAGTCTGAAGTTTCAAGTCAAGTAAAGAGTGTTGAGTTTTAAGTTAAGTCAAGAATTTAAAGTTGAGTTCATTTCTCAAAAGTTATTAGGGAACTATGTATTCCCAAAGAAGTTTCTAAATGTTTTTACATTTAAGTAAGAAGGGAACATCGATTCCAAGAGAGCCTTTGGGCTAGATTTTGAGTAATTATCTCAAACTAAAGAAAGTTATGTTTAAAACACTTATGAGCTAAAGTATTTTGGGAGTAGTATTGAGCACCGAATTGGGGACGTGAGTTCATATTTACTCAACTCTCCATAAGAACCATGTAGCCAAACATGGGAATTAACGGGTCATTCTTTTTAGATGATCACGTAAGATTAAGATAGTGGATCCACAAAGTTAAGTAAGGTCCTATATCACGACAATGTATAAGATGGTCCTTGGGCAACGTGAGATAAAACATTGTATCATCACTAGGGCTCATAGTGGTGGTTGTCGGTTAAAGAATCTCCCACAAAAGTTATTTTTACTTTTATATAAGCAAAGTTGAGTTGTTATTGTTTTATCATTAACAAGCTGAGTTGTTTACATTGTTTTACAAGCTTTATATATCGCATGTGTCTTATTGCTTTATATATTGAGTTCGGTTATTCATGAGTCGAACAGAGCCAAGGTAAGTGTTTGAATGTACTCCTTTCAAGCTTAAGTTGTGGTTTAGCTTTCTAGCTCGCATACTCGTACATTCAATGTACTGATGCCAGTTGGCCTGCATCTTATGACGATGCAGACACAGGTACCCCGGATCAGCATCCTGCCCGCCGTTGATCCAGCTGAGCACTCCAGAGTCAGTGGTGAGCCTCCTTGCTTTCCGGAGGACTCCGTTATTTTGTGTTCCTAGTTTTGTTTTGTTAGGATGTTGCGGGGTCTTTCCCAACATCCATCTCACTATTTTAAGAGGCTTCATAGACAGTCAGTCAGTTAGTATTGAGTCTCTCATCTATGTATATATGTAACTATCCTATTTTGAGACGCGAGTTGCCTTTTGGGCATGTTATGCATCAATTAAGTTGTTTTATAACCTGGCATGGTATTGGGTTTTCTGTTGAGTTAAGTTTCCGCTGAGTTAAGAAAGCCAGGCCAAGGGTTCGCTTGGGGCCAGCAATGGTCTCCGGGTGCCGGTCCCGCCCAGGGTGTAGGCTCGGGGCGTGACAGTTGCTCTGTATGTGTTGGGTTTTTGCAATACCTGGTATGTGTTCTTCCTCACTACTAGTGTTTGTTGCCTTCCTGAAATTTTCCCTAACTTATTTGGTGTTATCCAAGCTGTGATTGTCCGCTCTTTGTTTTGCCATTGCTGTTGCATTTCACCTTGATGTGTCTTAGCATGTTTCTATTTTTCCTGGACCTGTGTTTCCTGTGAATCAACTTCTACACCATGAGCTATCGGTACAACATCTGATGTTACTTCCAGTGGTGCAACTTGTTTCTCTAGTCGTTGTCTTTGCACTGGGGCCTTCTTCTTTCTACATTCATCTTCGGAGTGACCATATTTACTGCAGAAACAACACAGGGTAGGCTTCCATTCATACAAGACCTTCTGTTCCACAATTAAGTCTTTTTCATTCTTGAACAAAATGACTTCTGGTAATTTGGCATCCATCTTAACTTCCACCAGTAGTTTGGCGAAATGCAACCCTTTCTTCTTTTCTGTATTGTGATCCACCATGAGTGGTTTACCGACTAGACTACCCAGTTTACTCAAACCTTTTGGACTCCGGTATTTGAAGTCCAAACCTGGTAACTTAATCCATATGGGTACCATATATAACTCGTCCTTAGTAAATTCCATATCAGGATTCCAGGATTTCATAATGAAAGGTTTGTTATCGAAATGATAAATTCCCCCTGCAAAACTTCATTCTTCGCTTCAGCAGTATCAAATCGAACAAAGATTATGCCATTCTTCAACATTGAGACTTTATTAATCCCATATTTAGACCAAATCCTCTGTACATAGCCATTTACCACATCAAATGGAGGATGTGCTCCCAGTACGTAACAAACAACAATTGTTTTCCAGTATTTTATCTCAGATTCAATATCTCCTAACTCAATCACAGTGATAGGGATTTCACCTTGCATCTCAGGAGCCACATAATCCAACTTAAATCCAGCATTCGATACTTTAGATATATCGAAATTATCCCAAATTGACGCCTTACTAATTGGAATTTCTGCCTCAACCTGGTCAGTCCAAGACTTAGCACCACTACTCGAAGGAAAAAACTTACTTGAGCTTGCTGATGTGTGTACAACATAAGCCCAGTGCTCTGGTGCTTCCAATTTTGAGATTTCCGTTGTGACTTTTGGCGGTGTTTTTGGGTTATTTAACTCTGTTTCAACTTGACTGTTTTCTTGGAGTACAACTGATTGAGCCTTCTTGCCGCAATGTGCTTTGCCTAGCGTTGCTTCCTATGCCATTTGCGCCTTCAAGGTCGGTATGTGTTCTCTCTTCCCCATGACCGGTACACATTAACATGCGCTGAGAGAGAAGGCATAGAGAGAGAAGTCTTCGATATGGTTAAAAGATGTAAACTCGGTGTATCAAATTGGTGTGACATTGTGACTTAGTGAATCGGAAAAAGATATATTATCAAATTATGTTATATCTTTAGGCTGACTTAGCTCATTAATTGCTACTAAAGCCTAGTTCGAAGAGCCGAGTATGAAAATGACATAGTAATAATGTGAATGAGTGGGTTTAAATATTACCTTTGCTTATCTATGGCCTTTAGCAGCCATACTTTGGATGATGTGAGTGCCACAAAAATTAGTATCCAGATAAGCGTTCAATGAATCTTGGCGATCTGCCTGGGTCCTCGTAGGACTAAGTAAGGAGAAGGTTATTGGATATACAAACAAAAATTGTCTATAATTTGTATATACATTACCTATCTCTTGTTGGATAGAGTATTTAGGGGTCCTTTATATTAAAGATCAAACAATCCATAAAAAGGTGAGGTATACAGAGGTAAAAATGCAAGCAGAAACTTTCGTCATTTTAAGCAAATATAGCAGAAACAAAAACAACCAAAAGAAGTACCTGACCTCACTTATGAAGAAGTTGTTGGATCTGGGCTCCGAACTATGAGAGTTTGCTTTTTCTCTTTCTCATAGCGGTCTGATCAAATAGGGGATCAACACTGAGGTAAAACCAAAATAAAGGAATGGGCCGTGTATTTGGGCCAATTATTTGGCTGATATTTTGGGTTTTAAAGTAAAATAAGGGCTGAATGGTTTATTAGAAAGAAAAGAATTCAAGGGAGCTGGTTCTTTAGAACTTGAGTGAATTTGAAATTGGGAAACAAAATAAATTATGCTTATAATTAATTTCTAAGCTTCTTAATTTTAACAATTATTTTTGAAAAAAGTACCAATTATGTCCACGAATGAAATGAAGTCATCATCTTGTATAAAGTACAAACTTTTTACTAGAGAATGGGCATGTGCACGTTTTTTCTCAAAGTACTCTAGGATGGAGAGATTGCCTTTAGAATATTTTTTTGAAGTTATGACTTTAATTACATGACTCGAGCACATGTTTGTGATTGAAACATCCACTCGATTGTGGTCCAAGCATCCTAGGAAGAGGGGGATCGAGTTAAGTGATCAGAAATTATTTTATGAGTATCATGTCTCATTTGTTGTTCAGCTTGCTGTTCATCCTCTCTAACTAACTATCTCCGTTGAATCTGATTTATTACCATTCTCTACCATGCCATCATCATTACAGTATCTAGCTTTAACCTCTGGGCTTCCATGTCGATTAAGATTCAGGTGAAGATTTTGATTCGTCAAGGTTTGAACAGAAGCATAAATCTTTGCCCCAACAAAGTCATTTGCATCGAAATTAGCATCATCTACTGCACCGTCATAATTTTCTTCACAAATTTGAAGGCATTGTATGAGAACATGTTCTTTTGCTTGCTCTAGTAGATTTACGACTTCATTGTAAATACTTTTTGCCTTTGATAAACATTGTCGACGTAGAATACGTACCAAACTTTTTTTATCAGCAGAAGAGCTCTTAGGGGTCGTTCTAAGAGCAATGGTGCAAACTTTAAAGTTACTAGACGTTTGACAAACATCCTCTATCGAATCTCCCGATGAATAAGTTACCAGATAAAGAAAGAGCATGAAGATCACTATTAATGCTTTCAAGGAATTCATCTTCACCCGTTCATATATTTTTTGAGTCATATGTGAGTTGTTTTTATAGCTAAAATACAATATTCATATTTATTTCTTTTCCATAAAAAAATATTTAGATATTATTAGGTCAAGATTGGTAATTATATCATGTCCCTTTGAAATAAACTAGTATTAGTAAATATCCTCTTTTAATTTAGACACGCAAATAATTTAATATTAATTTAGAGATAAGTATTGAAAACACCCCTAAATTTGGCGTGAATGATTACTTTAGTCCTCCAACTATTGACAGCCTTAAAAACACTCTTCTACTTGATTAAGTGAATTTAAAAACACCCCTTGTATTCCACATGTGCATATATGCAGAAGTTTATGTTGACATGGCGTACACATAGATATATGTAATAGAAATTTTTTTAAAGAACATTTAAATAATTAAATATTAAGAATTTAGCAATTTAAGAGGATAAAAAAACTTTTTTTTTCTTATCACCTCACCCCATCCTCTACCCAGTACCCCTAGCCTCACACCTCTTTTTTTCTTCTTCTTTTGATAGCCTCACACCTCACTACCCACCCCACCCAAAAAATTAAATTCTTTTAAACTTTTTTTTTTTGGAGGGGAGAGGAGTGTAATAAGAAAAAAATATATATTTTCTTTTTTAAGGGGGTGGGGTGGGGGAGGGGGAGTCGGGGTACTCAGTGTTGGATAAAAAGTTTTTTTAAAAGACCAATAAAATTTTGGGAGGTGAGGGGTGGGGGTGGGTGGTGGAATTGGGGTACCTGGGTAGGGGATGGGGTGAGGTAAGAAATTTTTTTATTATTATTTAAAAATATCTTGTTTACTAAATTTTAGCATTTAATTATTGAATGTTTTTTAACTATATATATCTATGTGTATGCCACATCTATAAAAAAAATTCACATATGCGCATAGGTGGATGACATGTGGCATAAGAGGGGTGTTTTTAAATTAATTAATCAAGTAGAGGGGTATTTTTAAGGCTGTCAATAACTGAGAGATAAAGTAATAATTCACACCAAGTTTATGAGTGTTTTCAATACTTATTCTCATTAATTTACTCTAAATATGCTTTTCAATCAAATTTTTTTGTCATTAGCCATTATTTGTATATCAATTAAGACATTGGAAAATCCATCTTTCGATCAAGTGGTGATGTATAATGTCATTATGATCAATTGATCATCGATCTATTTAAAGTTGGAAATAACTATAGTTAAATCACTGCATTAACTATTTCTCAAGAATATTATGTACAATGTCAAAGAAATTAAGAAATAAAATTGTCAATTTTTTGGTTTAGTATACTATGAATAGTACACCTAAAGCTTATCATCTCTATGATAATGTATCGATAACAAAGGACCATCACTGTATCTCATATTTTATATTGTTTTAGTAAATAACATTTTAAATAGTTGTATGACATGTATTTTATTAGGATTAAAGAAAATATTTAAACACAACCTATATATTTGTATGGGGCCTTCATCAACAAAAAAAATCGAGGTTGAAAAACTTGACTTTTGTTATCCCTTTTAACATTTAACTTCTTATTTTTTCCCTACCCCATCTAGTTTTCTTACATTTTAGGTACGAGTAACTTTGATGAATAAAGCAAAAATAATATCTTTTTGATATTTTAAAAAATCACTTATTTTGGAGAATATTTAAAAAGTCAAAATATCATTTAGGAAAATCAGAAGAGTATATAAACATAAACAATAACAATAAAAGTATATATATATATATATATACACCATATAAAAATTGTGGTATCTGCAAAAATGTGATGTTGTTAGAGTCCGTTTTTGTGAATGGTGATATATCTCCATGCTAATGATAATGACGGAGTTGATGCAGCTGGTGGCGTTGATGGTGGTCCTAGCCATGCTAAATTAGTAGTTGTATAAGTAGCTAAGCTAGAAAAAAGAAAATTAAAAAGAGGGGATAGCCGATAGGGGGGATATGATATGGAGGGATATATATTTACTATTATTTTCGATTATATTATTGTTGTTGTCTAATTTGCTTTGATTATCATATTATTGATTATTGCTACTGTAATTTTCTCCATTTTATTTTATATGGCTTCCACTTCATTTTTTTCATTTTTAAAAATGATTTGGTTATTCTCAACTTGAGTCAAAGAAACGATCTTCTTACCTTTCTATTATCCGTATCAACTCCTTAAATAATCAAAATTGCTCAAATGATACTTAAAGAATTATTTAAACCTAGTAGTACAGAAGAAAATAGATTGTTTATCATCCCCCTCCCCCCCTAATTTTGATATTTTAACTTGCATGTGACCAATAGTTTTCTTTAGCCAATTTTGACATTTTACTTTCATGTGATCAATAATAGTTTTATTCATGACTAGAAACAAATACATATTAGGTAATTTTATATAGATATTAATGTTATTACTGTTTTTATTTAGTATCTGGGATGGAGTGTTATTTAGACACTTCACTATAAAAGGGTCAATTGAAATAATTGAAAGCAATAAGTAATAAATTAATTAAATCTTGACTATTATCGTGACCAAAGTTCAATTTGAGCTTTTAGTTCCTTAGCAACGTTACACTAATTAGAAACTGAAAGTTGAAACTATATAATATAATAAAATGTTATTCACTTACTATTCTAAGTTTACCAATTATTATTATTAGATAGATAAGAGAAGATGCTGATAAACGGGAAACAAGCTTCGTAGGATTGAACAAGTAATAGAATTGCGCAATAACTATAGCACCAATGTTTTATACGTAGAATCTAGATAAATGTAAATTATATATTAGTACCTTATGTTTAAATTTAATGCAAAATCAATGTTGTGTATCTACATTTCCATTTAAATTTAAATTATACACTTATTCTTTAGCAAAAACACTACTTATAAGAGTTTTTTTCCCCAAATGAATAATGGTTATTCACGTCCTAAACATTATCAAATTACCGTCTACTCAAGTCTCAACCGTGTCCAAGTATTCTTTTTGAATAGCAACTTTAATATATATATATATTTCCTTTGTCATTTTCACTTGAAAATCATGAACTTTTTCATCAACTTTTGTATCAAAGTTGTGTCGCATGATTGTGACTATCAACAATATAACATTTAAGGTATAATGATAATAATTCACCAATATATAGGTAAAATATACTTGAAGTGTTCATGCTAGATTTTTACTAATATATATATGTTCTCATTCTTTAGCAAATATGACAGTGACTTACTCCAACTTGTTTGACATTTGCTCATCAACTAATCTATTCTTTGCCTTATCCAACAACTCAATTCTTAGATGGGTGCAAAATTTGAAATTAACGTGTAAGTAAAGAGTTTTTTCTTTTATTATTAATATAAAGAGTGATATTGTAAAAAGATGACATATTATGGAGTAAATTAACAAATCGTATAGACACGAATGGTTAAAAAAGTATCGGCTTCAATTATAGATATAAGGTGAAATGAAAGCCACATTACTACAAGTATAATGGAGAATGATTGTAGGGTGCTTAACATCTAAGCAACCCGACTGGGAAAGGAGTAAGATTACGGAATTGTACTAAAAAAATTCTTAGACTTTCTTTTATTTGTGGTCAACTACCTAAAGGTTAATATGACTTATAGGCAAAGATCCACCAATAAAATGTTCAATTCCAATTCCATTTTATAGTTACTTTGGCGCATCGAGCCGTCCTCGTTAGTGACATAGAGATTTTTTTTTAATAAGGAATTCAAAATATAAAAATTTAAATACGAAACGATTACAAGATGATAAATCGAAGGGGAAAACAAAAGGAAAGACTTATATTAACCCGCTTTAGTTTAAGCTTTGTTGTTATTTATAATATGTAATTCCTTCCCATTTTCCCTACGATCCATCTAGCTTTTTAAAAAAATTCTAGTGCATTTTAGGTAAAGATTAACTTTGAAGAAAAAAACAAAAAATAATATCCTCTTGACATCTTAAAAACAAGCCACTTATTTTTGAGAATATTACAAAAGCTAAAATATCATTTAAAAAGAAATGAAGAAAGTTCAAGATTGTATCTTCACAAAATGTTTTTATTATAAAAGTCACAAGTTGATTCCCTTCAAACAAGAAAAGATAATAAGAAGAAAGCAATACCATAACTAAGCTAAGGATTAAAATGTTACTACAATTACATATTACCTAGGTAAGTAATTGTTCAAATGGTAGAAAAATTCAATGAAATGAATATGACATATAGTTGTCCAATAAAAGAGCCATAAAAATGACATTTTTACAAATCAATTTCCAAATTAAACGTGCAAGTAAAACTTTACCACAATATAAGGAGGGATATTGGTAACAATATACTTCATAGAAATCTTCAATTGCCAAGTAGAGTTGCGACTCAAAAAAGTTTCAGTTCTTTTCTGTTCATCATCTTTGTGATGGCCATCTCGGATAGTTCTTGCGGTACTCTTCTTCCGTATTTCTAAACTTTAGCTGTAATTCTTGTCCATAAACTGATTAGATTTTTTAAAATTTTAATGCAGGGAATATAATGGCGTTCTTTGTTGCTACAACTATAGTGGTATGTTGTCAAAACCAACTGATTATAGAAACACCTTATAATGCGGTCGTTTCTCAAGATGGGACCGGGAATTTCAACACAATTGCTGGAGCAATATTGGCGGCCCCTGATCACAGTGTCAAGCCATTCTTCATAAAAATCAAGAGAGGCACGTATCAGGAATATATTAGAGTTGATAAAAAGAAGACTAATATTGTCCTGGTCGGAGAAGGGATGGATGCTACGATAATAACGGGTAATAGAAGTTTTGTCGACGGCAACCGAACCTATGATACTGCAACCGTTGGTAAGTCCCTCTATATATATACTCAATTTTATTAATTTTGATGGATTATAATTGTTTCTTCTTATTTAATTTGCAGGGGTTCTTGGTGATGGCTTCTTAGCCCAAGACATAACCTTTAGGAATAATGCCGGACCCATAAAGCATCAAGCAGTGGCATTAAGAGTTGAAGCAGATTCGGTGTGCTTTTATAAATGTCGATTCGACGGGTATCAAGACACTTTGTACGTGAAAAAGAAACGCCAATTCTATCGAGATTGTGAAATATATGGCACGATAGATTTCATATGTGGTGACGCGACGACGCTGTTCCAAAACTGTTTGATTGAAGCACGCACTCCAATGGCGAGACAGTATAACACAGTCTCAGCCCAGGGGAGAGAGTTTGAGGACGTTGCAAGTGGAATAGTGCTTCAAAATTGCACTATAAAGGCTACCCGCGATTTGGAGAAATCGAACAATGTCAAGACATATTTAGGTCGGCCATGGGGTATATTATCTAGGACTGTGATAATGGAAAGTTATATCGATAACTTGATAGATCCTAGAGGATGGGTTGAATGGATTGAATCGACAAATAAATCCGTTGTTAGCCGTCGACCATATTATTTGGAGTACAAGAATAGAGGACCAGGTGCTGTCACGAAGGGACGTGTGACATGGGCATCAGTCACTACGGATCCAGATATTGCATCAAACTTTACGGTTAGGCAGTTTATAAAAGGTGACGAGTGGATTCCCGCAAACATTCCCCGTTACTTAGATTTATCTTGAACAACGTTAAGTTGTATTGTATTCCTACTAGTTATCCGATTACAAAAATAGTACTACTATGTACTTGTCTTGTTTTTTTTCCCAAATGAATTGATTATCTAATTTTAAATTCTGTCGTCAAGTAATTTATTGTTGTCCTTGTCCAACTAATCGATTGACCATTAAATCATAAAAAATAACATATTTACATAAACTTATTGTGTCGAAATGTGTCGGACACCAAATATTCTGGTTAGAATGACTCTTAGGATGACCAAGAGAAACATAACTTAAAAATGATAGTCACATGTACACTTCATTTTATGCATTATAGCAGGAATTTATCACTCAAAACAGTAGAGTCACGGGCTTAAACAACCAAAACACTTAGAAAGCCAAATAAGTAAGGCTTAAATGCAAGCAGAAACTTTCGTCATTTAAAGCAAAATATAGCAGAACCTAATAAAAGAAAAGAACATGATATATTGATATTATTAATATTATAAACGAAAAACTAACTTATAAATGATATTAATTAATCCCTATCAATAAAGGAATTAAGATTAGCTTATTTCAATGAAACAGTTGTCTTATTGTCGATGCAGAAACGAAAACTGAAGTAAAATTAAAATCAAAATAAAAGAAGGGCAAAGGACATAAATCACATACTTTAAAGCCAAAATGACCATTTGTCCCTTATAAGTTTAAAATGACTGAAATCCCTCAAAAATTTAAAACACGGATACAATAATTCAGCACTGATACATTAAATATATGGCGCGGATACATTATTAATTAAAGGTTGGATATTTTTTTGTTGAGCTTTTAATGGAAAATAAAAACGGAAAATCAAAAATTGAATCCCATAAATCACGCCAAATCAGTTTACATTATATTTTAAATTCCGCTGTGCTTTCAGTTTTTTTTTAGTTTTCAATTTAACCTTGATAAAACATTGCAATATATCAAAATAGGTGTTGAAATAATGTATCATCACTTGTTTGTTAATAATGTACAATATATTCTGATTGTGGAAATTGTATCAGTTTGAGTATTTCAATTTTACAATTATATAATGTATCATAAGTTAAGTGAAATGAGCCACCAACTAATGAGAATAAATTGACCAAAACAACCAGAATAGTAAAGCTGTGTTTCCTTATGAATTATTGAATCTGATACATTGAGTTATTAAAGTGCAAAGGAATCGGCTGATAAATTTGAGCAAAAATTATCAGAGCATGAAAAGAGTGTCAAAGTATCGGTTCCTATCAGAAGCAATGAAAATGAATGAATTCATTTATTTATGAATTAATGAATATGATACATTGCATTAGTAAAGTGTGGAAGTATCAGTTTGTACAAGAAGTAATGAGCATAAATGTTGTAGTGTGTTTGAGAATTAATGTATCTGATACAAGAATGTTATCTAATTTTTGTATCAAATTATATACGACAAGATTGTTCATCAATGTACTTCATATATAACAGGTGAAAAAATTGAAAGTTGCAATACATTAAATCTAGAATTATATGTAACTGATACAACATTTACTATGAAAGACACATTATATGTAATTGATACAATATTTACTATGAAAGACACATTATATGTAACTGATACGATATTTAGTATGAAACTTGAAATAGCAGATACACATACACAGACCCATAAACAAAACACAAACGATACATTAATGACTGAGATCTACTGAACAATGCATGTTATAACAGTTGAAATAAAATACATTATAATTTAACTTAGTTAGGGTTAGTGTATAAATTGATTACAGATAATAACGATACATTAAATAAGAGACCTGAATTTGTGCATTTTTTGTATCATAAATTGATTAACTAACAAAAAAAATTACAACATTCGAAAGAAGAAGAACTAAAACCTAACCTCAGGTAATGGAGGTCGAGAAATTGGAGGAGCAAATTTTCGACCCCTTTTTTTGGGGTTTTACGAACGGCTTTTGAAGATGAAGCAAAATCATTTTTCTTCTTTCCATTTTTTACATTCGCCATTAACAATGGGTCGTGTAGGCTTTTGGATCTGTTCTCCTCCCAACCAGTATCTTCATAGTCATATATCCGATTAGTGTTAGCATCATCCATCTGATTCAACAGTTAGAAGAACAAACAAAAGATCAACAGTATAAGCAGAAACAAAAGAGGATTACAAGAAAAGTATCAAATTTACCTAGAGTATACACAGAGAGATACTTGATTTTGAAGAATATTGGAGAAATCAACTGTCAAAGAAAATGTGGAGAAGTTTTAGGAGAGAAATAAGAAAAGAATGAACTCTGATTTTTAGCGTAGGAAAGGCCCAATATTGTATCCGTGAGATTTTTTGACTTAAAAGAGAAAAAGAGGGATTTTGGGGATTAATAAAACTATTAAGGGAAAATAGTAATATGTAAAATTAAGGAGGGGATTTGTGTGATTTTGCCATAAAAGAATGGGGAGTGTATTTGGGCTTATAGTTTTGCTGATATTTTGGGTTTGTAGAGGAAATTTCACAAATAGCCATTAAAAATAACTTAATTAGGTTTCATAACTATAGTTTGCTAATTACGATTCATAGTTACATGTTAGAGGGGGGGGAGAGGCCAGCGAGATTGAGAGGGGGAAGAGAGAGAGGCGAGCGAGAGAGGGCAGAGAGTTGTATGAGGCCTAACTACCTATTACTGAAAATACATCATAAATATCGGGCCAGGCCCAATACAAGTATTGAGAAATAATATCAGGATCCACTAACTTCAACACCCCCCACAAGTTGGAGGGTGACAGAACACCCAACTTGTGAAGATGCATGTGATGAGTAGCACCAGGTAAACATTCAGTGAACATGTCGGCCAATTGAGAAGCACTGGCAGTATGAGACAGGCTGATCAACCCATCAGAAAGCTTAGTGCGGATGAAATAACAATCCAACTCGATGTGTTTGGTACGCTCATGGAAAACAGGATTCTTGGAGATATGGATAGAAGCCTGGATGTCACAAAATAGAGGAACATAGGTGAAACTAGGCAGCCCAAGGTTAGATAACAGACGAGTGACCCAAGTGAGTTCATCAACAACTTTTCTCATAGCCCTGTATTCGGCCTCAGCAGAAGAAAGGGGCACAACAACCTGCTTTTTGGACTTCCAACCAATCAAGCTACCACCTAAAAGTACACAGAACCCAATCACAGAGCGACGATTATCAGCACAAGCCCCCCAATCACTTTCGCAATAAACAACAAGGGAGAGGCCAGGATCAGAGGAGAAGAAGACACCAAACTCAGAAGTACCCTTGAGGTAACGAAGGAGATGCAAGGCAGCACGCATGGCCGATGTATGAACTGACTGAGGTGTTGGACAATAAAGCAGATGCCAGGTCGCGTATGAGTTAAAAAATTCAACTTACCAATAAAACACTGATACTCCTCGGGGAGAAGAACAGGGTCCCCATCATCATCGTATAGCTTGGTATTTATTTCAAGATGACAAACCACTGGTGAACAATTAAGACTGTGAAAGAAAGTCAGGAGATCATGGACAAACTTTTTCTGATGTAGCGGAACTCCAGAGGGAGTGTACAAGACTTCAATCTCGAGAAAATAATTGAGAGACCCTAAGTCTTTGATCCTGAACTCAACATGGAGGAAAGACTTGAGACAAGAGAACTTAACTAGATCAGAACCCAGTAAGGATGATATCATCCACATAAATGGCAAGCACGACCAAAGAATTAACAGAACCCTTATGAAAAAGGGAATAATCATTGAGGGAATGGGTATAACCACTAGAGCATAATGTCTGAGACAATTTGGCATACCATTGCCTAGAAGCCTGCGGTAAACCATAAAGGGACTTTCGTAACTTGCAAGCTAAAGGAAAAGAAGAACAGGAAGAAACTGTCAAACCAGGAGGAATGCGCATAAAGACTTCCTCATCAAGATCCCATGTAGGAAGGCATTATTGACGTAAAGTTGAAACATAGGCCACTATTTCTTGACAGCCACAACAACCAAGGTCTTGACAGTGGACATCTTGACAACATGGGAAAATGTCTCATGAAAGCCGATGTCCTCAACCTGAGTGTCACCTCGAACTACCAAGAGAGCCTTGTATCTTTCCACACTCGCATCAACTTTATACTTGATCTTATAGACCCATTTGCACCCTATAGGTTTCTTTCTAGGAGGTAATGAAACAATATCCCAAGTACCATGCATCAAATTCTAACTGCATGACATGCTTCCACTCAGGCACAAGAGCAGCCTAAGAATAAGAATATGGTTCAACAACAGGATGTTGTCTAGAAGTATGGGAACTGGAGACGTGATCAGAAGTATGAGAGAGATAAGGAGGAAGGGAATAGTCACTGAGTTATTTGGGCAAAGAATGAGGTCGAGAAGATTTTCTCGGAGGAGGAAGTGGGGAATCTGGATGATCAGAAAGTAAATCATTAGCAGAGTATAAATGGGGTGAAGGACAAAGGGAAGCCAATGGAGAAGAAGGAGGGGAAAAAACATAAGGGTCAGTAGGTGGAGAATGATCGACAATATGGAGGTCATCAAAATAAGATGGGGAAGGAAAAAGGGATGGAGAAGAAGGAACAGTGCTGGAAGTGGCAAAAGGGAAGATATGTTCATGGAACACAATATCCCTAGAAACAAAAGAAGTTTTGGAAGAAAGATTATATAGCCTATACCTTTTCTTCCCAAATGGATATCCTAAGAAAATGCAAGAGGCAACTCTAGGTTGAAACTTGTCTCGGTTGGACTTAGAGATAGTTGAGTGACAGAGACACCCAAAAGCGTGAAGATGAGAGTAGGTGGGGTGTTTGGAGTAGAGGAGCTCATAGGGGCTTTTAGTATGTAACAAAGAAAAAGGGAATCTATTGATATGGTACGTAGCAGTGAGAATACAATCCCCCCAAAATTGAATGGGAATAGAAGATTGGAAAAGAAGAGCCTTGGCAGTTTCAAGCAAATGTCGATGTTTTCTCTCCACAACTCCATTTTGTTGTGGAGTGTGAGGGCATGTGGTTTGATGAATAATACCCTCTGTGGGAAAAAAAATCAATACCAAGAGCTGGAACCCAACTCAAATGCATTATCACTCCTGACAGTGAGGATCTTGGAGCAGAATTGGGTTTCAACCATGTTGATAAAAGCTTTCAAAAGATCAAAAACGTTGTTCTAGGCACCCATAAAATATGTCCAGGTGGCTTTAGAAAAGTCATCGACAATCGTCAAAAAATATATAGAGCCATTGTGAGTTGGATAATTATAGGGTCCCCAAGTATCCAGGTGGATCAACTGGAAAGGGTAAGTGTATTGAATAAAGCTATCAGAGAAAGACAACATGGTTTGTCTAGCTAAGGGACAAATAGGGAAAGGAAATGATTGTTTAGGAGATAAAATATGCTGAAGTGTTGAAATATCTTTCATACGAGAAAAAAGAATGTGACCAAGTCTATAATGCCAAACAATATCCAGTTTATTGACTTTATTCAGCTTGTCGGATGCAACATCTGTTACATTGGAGAAAGTGCCAAAAGAAACAGATACATCAGAATCAATAATAGAACTATGGGAATAAAGGGACAAACAACAGACGGAGTACAAGCATTTGAAAAATGACAAGTTTCAGTGAGAAGTATGCTTAGAAGAAGTTATGGGAGGAAGAAACAACTTGTAGAGGCCATTATCCACCTTACCAAGAACCAGAGGCATCTTCTGAGAAGGGGCATGCAAAGCACACAAAGTTTTGGTAAAGTAAACAACTCCATCTAGCTAATCAACAAGATTTTGAATAGATATAAGATTGTACTGGAAGGAAGGGATGTAAAGAACATTGTGCAAAGTAATGTGAGGAAACAGAGCCAAGGAACCTGTATTGGTGACCTTAACTTTATAACCATTAAGAAGGGAAACAAGTACAGGGAGAGGCAAAGTTTGAAGGTTGAAAAGTAAGTCCTTGTTGGAAGTTATATGATCGAAAGCTCCGGAGTCTATGATCCAGAGGAAACTATCTACCTAAGAGAGCATGCGTGATTTGTACAGAATGCTTTCAGATATCAGCTTATCAGCAAAATTGGTAGACATCATGAGACATGAAGGACTGGATGTAGTAAAAGATATGTGAGTCTGTTTCATCAACAACAACAATTGAGAATGTTAATTAAAGGTCAACCTATAAAGACCAACATCAGTAACTTCTAAAGACAAAGGTGAGGCAGGAAGAGGCTCAACTTCAACATGAGTTGCAGTCTTTTGGGATCCTAGATTTTTTGTGAACTTGAAACCAGGTGGAAAACCATTTAATTTGTAGCACTTGTCAATTGTATGCCCTGGTTTCTTGCAGTATTTTCAGAGAAGGGAGGACTTAGTATACTCAAAATTTACCCGTGGTGAAGATGACGGTTGTCTCATAACTCCAACATTGAAGGACGTGGAGCTGGAAGGAAATTGAGAAGGGGCAGACACAGTTCTCTATTTTTCATCATTAAGAAGTAGCCCATATGCAACTCCAACCAAATGAGTGGGTTTCAATAGAAGGATGTGACTCCTAACCTGAACATAAGTGTCGTTTAGCCCCATGAGGAACTGATAGAGCTTCTGCTCATCTTCATCTTCCTGATAAAGCCCTTTGGCACCACAATTACAAATCCTAGCTTGTCTAACAGAAATGGAGGCAATCTCATCCCAGAAATGCTTAATTTTGTTGAAGTATGATGGAATGTCAAGAGATCCTTGAGAAATATTAGCTAGTTCCTTTCTCAACTTAAATTCTAGCACCATCAGCTTTATCATATCGTTCCTCAAGTTCACTCCAGACTTCATTAGAAAGTTCAGAATACTCAACACTACGCCCTCTTTAGATAAAGAATGAAGAAGCCATGAAAGGAAGAGATCATTGAACCTCGGACATTGCCTAGTTAATGGTGAGTCAGAGGAGGGACACAATGAGGTTTTATCGATAAATTCGAGTTTGTTGCGGACGAATAGGGTGACAAGGATAGTGCGTCTCCAACTAGCATAACAAGTTCTATCGAAGGGGATAGATACTAAAGAACCTCCTAAGATATCAGAAGGATAGACATAAAGAGTATGACAAGGATGCGTGTAATCATCTTTGTGAAACTCAGTTCTGGATGGCAAATAAGAAGTACTACCAGTAGACGAAGAAACCGTTGATGTCTCAGTTCCAGTCATCAAATGATAGTCACGAACACCAAAAAAATGAGATGAATAACCAAATGAATGAGAGTAGAATGAGAATACCAGACTTTTTCACTACCGGAAAGAGAACAACCTTTGCACAGAGAGACTCCAAACACGAACTAGCTAGAACCCTAGAAAATCCTCGATTCGACTTTGAAACTTGTAAAATCTCAATGAAAAATGATGAGGGTAGAATCGATCGAGAGCAGGAAGCTAGAAATAGAAGGATCTATGCTCTGATACCATGTAAACAGTTACGATTCGAGGCAGAAATGATGAACCGACTCCATTACAGTGGAACTTTCTAGAGAGAGAAATAAGAAACGATTTTATTATCAGACTAAGAAGAAAATAAATTATTGTTACAAAATATTTGGCCCATGCCTATATATACAGTTGTGTGAGGCCCAACTACCTTTTACTGAAAATACATCATAAATATCAGGCCAGACCTAATACAAGTATTGAGAAATAATATCAGGTCCCAGGACTCTATTTAATGGCTCCACAAACTTGCGAAACATACTCACATGCGGGACATTTAGGACGTTAGCTAACTTCTGGGCTTCAGCATCTCCCTCAATGTCTTGACCAATGAGCACTTTCTCTAGAGGGTCTTGGGCTTCAACATATTTAGATGCCATAGCCTCATCAATGACTGTAATTGCAGACAGCTCTTCATATATTGCAGGCAACTTTATTGCTTTGTACACATCAAACTCCTCAACCTTGTCATGAGCCCTCATTGTGAGTCTACCGGCCGCCACATCAATCCATAGCTTTATCAATAACTGTAATTGCAGACAGCTCCTCATATATTGCAGGCAACTTCATTGCCTTGTATACATCAAATACCTCGACCTTGTCATGAGCCCTCATTGTTAGTCTACCGGCCACCACTTCAATTAATGCACCTTCGGTTGCTAGAAATGGGCGTCCCAAAATAAATGGGACCTCTGGGTCAGGCTCAAAATCCAAAATGACAAAGTCCACGGGGAAAATCAGAGTTCCTACTTGAACCAAGACATCTTCAATAACGCCATTTGGCTTTGACACTGAACGGTCCGCTAATTGCAACATAATGGTTGTGGGCTTGGGTCTTCCTAGTCCTAATTTGAGAAACATGGAAGTAGGCATTAAATCGATACTTGCACCCAAATCGCATAAACCTCTTGCCTCAACACATCTGCTAATTTTTATTTGAACAGTGAAACTCCCTGGATCTTTCAACTTAATTGGAACCTGTTCTGGATCCTAGAACTGCACTCCTCTGTGAGTGCTACTATTGCATACTCAACCAATCTACTCTTGTTGGCTACCACATCTTTCACATATTTGGCGTACTTAGGAATGCTCTGCAACACATCTATCAAAGGCAAGTTAACATGTACCTGTTTGAGTAATTCAATAAACTTACCAAAACATTCCTCCTCCCTTTGTTTTTTGAATCTATGTGGGAATGGAGGAGGTGGTTTTGCTTTTGGTTCCTCATTTGCCCTTTGCTCACTTGGTTCTGCTTCATCTACATGTGTTACTTTTTTCTCAACAACTTTTGCCTTTGGTGGCAACTCCTCCAATGGACGACCACTCCGAGTACTCACAACATTTACCTGCTTCGGGTTAGGGTCGGTATTTCCCGGCAAACTCCCTTGTGGTCGGGAATTTTGGGAACTAGCAAACTGCCCAAACTGCTTCTCCAAATTCTGAGTCGGCAATTGATTATTTCGAACATCTGCTGCCAATTTAGCTTGATCCACCATGATTTATTTTATCATGTCCTCCACACTCATATCACTTTGCTTGGCAGCCTGTTGATTTCCATGGCTTAGCTGATGGTATTGTTGTCCATTACTCTGTGGTCTGTATTGGTTCTGTCCTTGATGTTGGTTTTGATTGCTAACCCAGGAAAAGTTTGGGTGGTTCCGCCAGCTCGGGTTGTAGGTATTTCCATAGCTTTGGTAATTTCCTCCTCGTTGCGAATTACCTATAAAATGAACAGATTCTGGGTTTGCTCCACATACCTCAGCATTTTGATCTCCACCTCCACATACTTCACACCAAGCTTGTAGTTGATGTACCATATTAACTTGGGCTTGTTGTTTTCCTAGTGACATGTTGTTGAAATGAGTAGTCATCATATTCTGCATTGCTGCGATCTGTGCCAACAAAGCTGTCACTGCATCCATTTCCAACACTCCAGCAGTCTTTTTCACGACCGGTTTAGCTCTTCCGCCGTTCCACTCGGGGTTACCCTATGAAATTCTATTAAGCAATGTAAACAGCTCAGCATATGTCTTCTCTAAAGTTTGTCCACCTGCAGCAGAATCAAGTAATTTTTTTGTGTTTGGTTCCAACCCTTTAATGAAGGTATGGACCAACACTTCGTTAGCTTGATGGTGATGTGGACAACTTAGCAGCAGAGACTTAAACTTATCCCAAGCCTGGTACAAGTTTTCCCCTCCTTTCTGTCGGAAGCTTAATATGTCGCTTCTCAGCTTGGTTGTTTTACCGGATGAAAAAACCTTATCAAAAACTTTCGGGCCAGATCATCCCACGTTGTTATGGAGTTTGCAGGCTTAGATTTTAACCATCTTTTTGCTTCCCCCAGCAGAGAAAAGGGGAATAGTGTGAGCCTCACATAATCAGCATTCACTCCAATTGGAGTGTAGGTGTTACTGATCTCGAGGAAATTCTGGATATGCACTCTTGGGTCCTCATGAGATAGACCAGTGAATTGCCCGTTTGTGTGCAGTAGTTGCACCATGTTCTGCTTTAATTCAAATATCCCACCAGGAGTAGGTTTCTGAATACTTGAGGTAACATTGGTGGTTTGTGGGATTGCCACATCCCTCAGTTTCATTTCTGCCATCACTGCCGGTGGGTCTTGATCCTCCCTTTCTTTTGAAGTTTCTGGTTTACTAGCCACAAGAGGAACAGGATAGGTGAGTCTTATTTGCCTTCTCCGGTAACGAACAAATCTCTCCGGTTCAGCTAAAGGCTCTAACAAGTCCTGGTCGTCTTTCGGCGTGAAAACTTGACACAACCTGTTAAATGAGGAGCCAAGATCAAGTTGTCAACACTTGTACAAATAATTTAGACACTCAAAAATTAGATATCTGCCGATTTTAAAGTCCCCGGCAGTGGCGCCAAAAACTTATTGCGTCCAAAAGCACACGCAAGTGCACATGGTCACTCAAGTAGTACATCGACTCTTTTGAGCCGGATTATCGAACCCAAGGGACTTCAAATCAACAAATAACAACTTTGCTATATCTAAAATAAATTTACTTATGTGACAAACCATTTTAGAAATTCGTTTATAACTACTAAGTTGACCAATCTCAAGGATTAATTACTACAATTAAACAGTTTCAAACAAGAGAGTTTTACAATATGGTAAGGTAATCTAGGGTTGCAGCATAACCCGATTTCCGGCATAATATTAATTTATCCTAGCATTCGACAGACTAACCTCATTATGGATTTGCAAGGTTCATTTTACGACTATGGTCTCCCGACCTCTAATCGCCTTCCACCATTGACAGCCTAACTACATCGTTGAGCGGGGATAGGCATGAACCAATGGCGGAGCATTAATCTATCTTCTTGCATAGTAATCAAGCGTGGTATATAAGTATAAGACTATCCTATATACAAAACACTCTAATTTTACTCTAGAGTGAACACACTTCCCACATTCTTTGGTCTATCCCTCTATTCATCTTCCGAGTTCAAGAGCAGACAACAAGTGTATTTTAATGTTGATCATGCATTAAAATAGTTAAACAAGAATGCAATCATAAATCACAAGAAACCCCATCTCATGCTAGAACCAAATATTAATTTACCATTAATCGTAGCTACAACCCTAGAATAAGGAACTTTAGCTACTCATGGAACCGAAGATCATCAAGTAATGTTTATGGCTCATAAAAGAGTTTACCAAAATGAAGGAGTAGAAGAAAATCCCTAGAAAGTGTTAACCAAATTTCCCAAATCGAGTTGCTCTCTTCTTTCTAAAACTGGATAATGAAAGAAATAACACACTTAAACTATTTATAGTCTAAAATAAAACACGTGGCCAATTTCTGGTGTCCAGGTCCGCGTCGTGGACCTGTTCCCTCGCCTATAGTTGCACACAGATGAACCCTCTCCGCGACGCGCTCCCATCGCGCACTCCACTGTTAAGTGAAATTCCATTTCTGCATACGCGTATTGGCTCTGCGACGCGGAGATGCTCCCTCGTGGTGTATTCTCCAGCTTCTTGGCCCTTTTTCTCCGCAACTTCGTCTTCTATTTTCTGACCTCTGACCAGGTGCCCTATTTTGGCTCGTTCTTCTTTGCTTTTTCACCCTGAAACATCTAATCACATTGGTTAGAAGAAGCGACATCAAAAGGCCCTCAAAACTTAATTCCGACTACTAAAAATGCCCTCAACTTAGCTATATATATGGGATAACTTGGTTATTAGGTGCATAAATACGCCCAAGATTACATATATATATATTCATCTTATGAAGTCAAATAGGCAACTTATACTCAATGCACTACAACATGAGGAAAAACAATGCATATAAGTCATTTTTATCAAGACTTCAGCTTTTTCATGAACATGCATATAAGGAAATCATGGCAACACATAAACACACAATAACCTTACTAGATAGGCACACCATCTCCTCCTTGGGAGTAAGCCTACTAAAACTCTCCTAAACATCATTCATACTAAAGGCAACTTCAAGGCCTAACATAATAAGTCACAAAAGACCAAACAATACCAGAATCTAACAAAGCATGGAACACATACCGATAGTCATATCCGGAGATCACTCTTGATCATTTTTAGCTTAGAGGACATAGAACCTATTCTTCTTTTGAACAATATCTTCCGACCCACTAGGATCAACTTGCTTACCCTCTCTTCTCATAGCTTTTGATTTTGGACAATCCCTTATCTTGTGGCCACTCTCACCACAACTAAAGCAACCCTCTCTACTGGCCAAACACCTACCTTCATGTCTCTTACCACACCTAGCACAAGTAGACCATAAAGACTCATTAGTAATTCCGGGTGGCTTAGGGTTAGACACCCTCTCATCCTTATACTTAGGAGCATTAGAAGAGCCATGTCCAAAAACTTTTGTCGATTCCTAAAGCGACCATATCCATCGGACCGATCATGAAATGACCTATCATTATTCATCCTAAACCTCTTTTTCTCCCTAGATTTTTCCTCTTTGAGTTTATCTTCCTCCATTTGTTGATCATACTCTATATGAAGTGAGATATCCATATCATCATGGAGCTTTGCCGTACGACATTCTTTTGTTACTATGTCGGACACCCCCGTCAAAAACCTAATCAACATATCCCTCGGACTCGCCACTATAGTTGGAGCATACTTAGAAAATAGAGTAAATTTCAAGGCATACTCATTAACACTCATACTACATTGCTTAAGGTTGATGAACTCTTCCACCATAGATTTCCTCAAATCCCGGGAAAGAACCTATCAAGAAATGCCTTCTTAAACACTTCCCGCTCTATAGGACTCGCTTCTACCTGCCTAGCATCCTTCCATTGTTCATACCATATTTGAGCAACATCTTTCAATTGGTAAGCGGCTAGCTCCGCTTTTTCTATCGAAGTCACCCTCATAATAGCAAGTACCTTATAAACCTCCTCTATAAACCCATTAGGATCTTTTTCCACTTTAGAGCCACTAAAATCTGGAGGGTTCATCCTTAAAAACTTCCTCACTCTAGAAGCAGCCATCCCCGTTATTGGGTTTGTCGGAGCTACCACCTTCATATTCACTTGTGTCGTCATGACTTGAGCTTGAGTAGTCAAAGCTTGGGCCAACATTTGGAAAGCCGACCTAATCTCCGCATTTGACATATCTGGGGTTCAATTGAAGCTTCAAGAGGAGCTTGGTGTGGAACTTGGGGAGGAACCTCTTGATCTACATTGCCTTCCTCATCTCTCCTAGCATTTGCCCTTGTATTAGCCATGCCCTGAAAAACCATAGGGCACGGATTAGAAGAAGTACCTACTAGAGCCAAACTCTATGGCACGACTTAGAGAATGAAGAAGTGAAGTTTTCTAAACATCCAATAGCCTCCTATTCATAAATGTGGCGCGCTTCACATTTATGAACAAGACTTTACTAGACGTGGTTTGCGACAATCCTAGAACCATTCTAAAACATATGCTCTTATTACCAAGTTTGTCACGACCCAGGGGGTACACTCTAGAAGTAACATGGCGTACTTGACCCCGAAGAGGTCTCATACAAGCCTTTAGCATATCATAACATAAGATAATAGAAAAGTATGTAAATTTTAAAAACTTTATCCATACAATCAAAGTCTTTTATAAAAGCAAGCGGAAGTCTTTACTACATTTTGTCTCAAACCATCTAATACAACTTTCGAATAAACTCTTGGGACATAGCTCATACAATAGTCTCAAAACATGAAAATAAAAGACATAAAGGAAATAGTGGCTTTGTCCTCGAAGCTATGAGGACTCACCAAATCTTTAACTCATTTGCTCCTTAGAAACCTAGCCTCAAGATTGGACTTCAAATCTCCAAACCCTACATTTGTTTAGAATGTAGGCAAAGTATGCGTTAGTACAAAATGTACTAAATATGTTAGCTAGCATAACATAAAGGTTGTTGACACCCAATTTTGGCCTAACATTTTTAAAATTCGTAACTTTTAAGTTTTATTTATATAATGGTTCAAAATAATTTTTTTATATATATAATTTTAAATAAGTTTATCGATAACTATCTTTATTTATCAAAAATGTAGGGTTTTTTTATCAGTTAATTTTAAAATTACATTTTTTACATGTCATTAGTACGTTCATTATATTTATTTTAATTCATTTTATTTGTTACATTTGTTAATATTGATATTTTGCATAATCTAAAAATTCATTCAAATACAGATATTTTACTTGATCGATAATTTTGGGCCACAATCAGAAACCCAAAAATTGAGCCCATTTAACAATTATTTCCTATATAAGTTTTAGTTAGGTTAAAAAATAGGTGGTGGTGAAATATTTTTTAGGAGGTAAGATTTTTCTAAATGGCAAAACCCTAATTTTTTTTCCTCTCCCCTTTTCCTCCCTTAGCCTCCACCACCTCAAACCCCACAAGATCTCCCACCTTCCTCTTATTCATTTTTCCGGCGAAACCTCGCCGAAATATAACCAAACAGAAGCACAAAACAACCTCTTTCTTCTCCACCAGATCCAACCCCAAAACTGTCACGACCCGGGAGCAC
>NW_006239032.1:1193013-1211598 GCF_000226075.1 Solanum tuberosum | reverse complement strand
CTAATTCATTTTGAGCTAAAAGATATGACCATTTAAAGTTGACCCTCACTCCTAACTTAAAACTAAAAACTGTTTTTAGGGGACTGTTTTGAGGGTCTCGGTTCTAAATGATTTCATGACCTAGCTTAAGGTCTTGCTAGCTTATAAAGGTGATTAATCAACTAGCTAATCAACCCCTTAAGTCCTTAAACAACACTCCAAACTTCAACGACAAGACCCTTACAACTCACTAGTTCGAACGACTAGTTTCCGGACGTCACTGTCATTTCTCATCATTTCATCAAGTTCTCAACTCCAAACTCACATGTGAGGCTCTAGTTTCACTAGTTCGTTTTTAGGGTCGTTACAAAAACCCACTCCATTTTCCTTCTCTGCCAGACCCCAAACCAGCCGTTGGAACCGCCACTCAAAAACCCCTTATATTTTTTGTTTCTCCGGCAAAACCAATCCATGTTCCTCCCACTACCAGACTCCTTCGCGAAACACTACCCGTTCACACCGCCAGTGACTCCGGCGAGGAGCTCAACGCTCCAATGAGCCGGAGCAAAAGATAAAAGCTAAACGACGGCCAGTCCCTTCCCCGTTTTTGATTTTCGTTCATTTGTTTGTTTTGTAGGTGTTCCGTTAAAGCCGACGAACCAGAGCTCGAACCAGTGAGCCATTTTCCGGCGGAATAAGTGAGCTCAAAGCTCGCACCTGAGGCCATTTTCCGGCGGAATAAGTGAGCTCAAAGCTCTCACCTGAACGACGATAACCCCAAACTCTAGCTCTGGCGTGGCTCCACCGCCAGCGAACGGGAGTTCCAAGCTCCAATGAGCACCATCAGTCCTAGACTCTTATCATCACCACGGTACTCTGTATTTCCTTTATTCCTCCTCACATTTTTTTTATCTGTTTTGCAAGTTATATTTGTGTTGTTAATACTTCATTTTTATAGATCTTGCTCTATTATTTATTGTTTTCATTTGTTCTAAGAGTTATATTGAAGTATTGTTGGATGATGTGGTTTTTATTATTATTTTAGTTTTTGTTTTTGTTGTTGGACACATTTAAGTTAAGTTATAATTTCTAGATTCGTTCATTTTGATGTTTTGAGATTTTGTCGGTAATTAATTTGATTTTCTAATCGGATTTATCAATTACAGTGGTTTCTTATTTTTCATATATTGATATTTACTGGTTAATGACTTTTAGATTTGATTTACCTATTTTATATTGTTTATTGCTATTTGGGTAGTACATTACTGTTGGCTATTATTATTAGTAGTAGCAGTAGTAGTCTTGTTACTATATTGTTACTGTTGGTGTTGTTATGGTTGATATTATTACTATTATTATTATTATGTTTATCCTTTTGTTTAAAGTTAATTTTAGACATTTTGTGCTTCACTAAATTGATTAAATTTGATTTTATGTTTTAAATTCATCATGTTTAAATGGCCAATGAAAAAATCTCTACGTCGGTTTTCTAGGCCACCCTAATATTAAAAGACGGAAATTTAGTTTAAGTTTATATATTTTGTATGTTAAATTTGGCCAATGAAAAAATCTCTCCGTCGATTTTGGAGGCCATCCACATTGCAAAAGACGGAAATTTAGTTTAAGTTTATATATTTTGTATGTTAAATTTGGCCAATGAGAAAATCTCTCCGTCGGTTTTGGAGGCCTTTACATTGTAAAAGACGGAAATTTAGTTTAAGTTCATGTATTTTGTTTGTTAAAAATGGCCAATGAGAAAATCTCTCCGTCGATTTTGGAGGCCTTTACATTATAAAAGACGAAAATTTAGTTTAATTCATATATTTTGTTTGTTCAAAATAGTCGATGAAGAAATTACCGTCGATTTTCAAGGTCTCTCATGTTAATAAGACGGATGTTTATTTTTAAGTTATTGTTTAATTCATTTATTTTTAGTCATATTTATTTAGTACTAACACTTTTACTAAATGTCTTTACAGGTACCCCGAAGTCGCTTCTCATTGAAGTCATTCAAATAAAGTTCGAATGTTATATTCATTATTATGTATATTGTTGACGATAGACAAATATTATGTTGTTTCTCATATTACTTGTTTACTTTATTACTTGTGTATATTGCATGTTTGTTATATTTGTATAATATTTTTACATCCTCTTCAATTTGAAAAAAATGAATTCAGTCAGGACCCACAGTTGTGGATTTCGAAGGATGCCTAACTCCTTCCCTTCGAAATAACTTGAACCCCCTTACCTAGAATCTTATGGTTTCGTAGTCATTTTTAATTGGTTTCCTAGTTTTTCCTAAAATTAGGTGGCGACTCTTTTAAAATTCTTATTTTCTTAAAATTCTTTTAAAATTGAATCAACTGATTATTTTTTGAGTCACCGTGACGTTTCGCCCTATTTGAATAGAGTAGGGATGTAAACAAAGGTTAGTCATCATAAGGCATAATCCATAATCATAAGATATAATAACATGGTCATAAGCATAATCTACAACATAAGCATCATATAAGCATTATTCAACTCTTAGTCGTTCACATCATAAGAGAACTACTTCTCAAGTAACTTCAAAGCATACTTGTGCAATGCATGAATAAGACCTCATAATCCCATCCAAGCTAAGTATCCCGTTTTGGTCATCATAAACATAGTCTATAACCATAGTTAAGTCTTAGGCTTTCATATCATAAGAGCACTATACTCCTAAGTAACCTCAAAACACACTTGTGTAATGCATGAATGACATCCTATAATACCATTCACACTAAGCATAACCTTGAAGTCACCATATTCATACTTACCATTCTTTTGGAATCATTCTTAGCTTACTCCATATAGACAAGGAGACTATCACCTTTAGTCAATCATATCATGGAAGGCAACTATAGCAACAACCCAAGCTAAACATACATCATATAAGAGAACACTTCATAATTAGCTTCAAGTTATACTTGTGCAATGCATGAATGGCATCCCATAATACCATTCACACTAAGCACCACTTTAGGCTATCATACTTAAATGATTTCTATTTATCATTCTAGACTATCAAGGAATAGCACCCTATTAGGCTAGACCAAGCTATCATAGAAAATGTATTAATCATGCAAGTCCAAGCTATTCTAGGAAGGGTACAAGTATTCCATCCTAGCTACCATGCAAACATTCTATGATGCTAATGCAAGCTACCCTTATGAGAGTATGGTTTCTTAATCCTAAGCTACCCTTTGGAGAGTATGATTTCTCAATCCTAAGCTACCATGAAATGGTCTTGGCCTAACCAAGTCATGCTATCATGAAGGCATTCTAAAATGCTAGTCCAAGCTACCCTTAGGAGAGTATATGTCCTCAATCCTAGGCTAACATGACTATTATTAACTCAAGCTACCATGAGAGCATCCTACAATGCTAATTCAAGATACCCTTAGGAGAGTATGGTTCCTCCATCCTAAGCTACCAATCTTGGTCTTGTCTTACCAAGTCAAGTTATACATTAAGGGATCATAAGTTTCAACTTCAAGCTATTCTAGTCTAACATGCTTTGATTCATTTTAGGTGATTAGCTTTTCAACCTAGAATCATTCTATCTGAGAGGACCTTTCACATTCTACATACATATCTAGATTACAAGACATTCTAGTCATAAGCTTCATCTTTAAGCAATTCTAATTACAATTCATCATATAGCCCCAATCTAAATCATTACTAGTCATGATCCATTATATATGATTTACCCTAATTCAATTCATGTTCACATGCTTCTATTCTTGAATAATTACTATACATGACATCAATTCTAGAAGATCACCTATGAATCCTCAATTTTATTTCACAAGGCATAAACCCACATTTTTCAATTTCTTCAATTAAATTAGGGTTAGCCATGGAAAACATAGAAATACATCATAATATCATAATTCAATGATAAATAAATCATAAACAAGTATTATCCACTCAATTGGAATCGTACTCCATACTACCCACAACATAGGATGAAACCCTAGCTAGAATTGGGGGGTTTTCTTCACAATTGGGGGGAATACAGGGGGCTCTATGGATGGAAGAATCCATAGATGAATAAGCTAACATACCTTGATTCAAATCCCTCACAAAAGCTTTCAACTAGGGAGGAATTTAACCTCGCTTCCTTCTCTTCTTCTTCTTCTTCACTTTCTAAAGAGAGAGGATTTTTGGGAGGGAATTGGGTTCTTTGGATGAGTTGAAAATAATATCTAGGATCAATGTATTTAGGGGTCTATTAGGTTTATATAGGTATTCTAATCACTAATAAAACGACACCACTTAACCTCTAACTAATAATGAATTAACTTCTAAGTCCCCAACTTAAAACAATTTAAGTTCACTACTGCCCCACCCACGAGACCACGTCCATGGACCATGGGTCCACCCATGGCCCGTACTAGTCATCCGTGGATGGTGGTCTGTGGCTAGTTTTTACAGGCCCTAACCCACGAGACCCACCCACGTGGTGTGGACCCCCCTACAGGGCGTAGGTCTCCCTCGTGGGTGCTGCCTAGCAAATTTAGGGGATGTTTTAGGGTCCCCCTCAAGGACCCCTTTGGTTGGTCCTTGGGGAGTCGTACTTTGACGTTTAACCCCTAAACCCCTCATTCTAAGTACGGAAAGTCATTTTATGATTCTACCCCACACATCAAACTCTAGAACTCCCACGTAAAGCTCTAGTTTAACTTACTAGTTTTTCGGGGTATTACAGTAGCACAAAAGGATATTATTTTCCTAAGTTGATTGTGTAAATAATATAAAAGAAGAGACTAATTCAATATTCAGTTAAAACAATATAAATATTCTTTTGGTATTTAATCAGGAATATAGATAGAGTATATATCAATAAACTATGTGAATTGGCCTATAAAAATAAGATTATACCTTATTTGATTTGGTTATGGTTTTGTTCGGAAAAAAATTAAATCAATAACCGAAATGGAAAATTATTGTCATGACTCAAAAATGAACGTGATGACACTTGTCTATTCCCACTAAGACAAGTCAGCCCCAACCCAATCAAAAATGAAAGAAATACGGAAAATAGTAAAATTAAGAACAAGATAAAGGGGAAAACTTATTCTTCTATTAAAACCTCCAAAATTTGGTTGTCACGTGAACAAGACACTAAGTACATAAGTGCGAAATTAAGAAATAAATAAAAGTCTTAGTCTTTGTTTCTCAAATAGAACAAAGTGTAAGAAAAGGAAAAAGATGGTTCATCGAATGACAAACAGCTACCTCTTCAAGTCCTTGACAAGCCTCGAGATCGAAGAAAGAGATCACGCGGATTCGGACTCAGAACCTACACAAGTGTAGAAGCAAGGGGTGAGTACCAACAACACGTTAACCAGTAAACAACCTACTAAACAAAACAACTAGCTAGAAAATGAATACCCCTAGCTCTCCAATCGAACCTCCTCAAACTACAACCTGAATAGGAATCAGCCCAACTTAGCAATTCTACAATACGCGGCTCACAGGCCCAATATTCTCAGTTCAATAATCACAATTCAACAATTAAAGGAATATTCAAATAAGTCAACCTCAAAGTCAAGTAGTTCAGTCACACACAACAAGTGCATCAATCTCAAATATCAAGCAAGGAACGCATAAGCATTAAAAATATTAAGTCACAATAATCAATCTCTTGTCGGAATCATTATCCATTGGCTTTATAATCATTGTCGTAAATGACCTCGACATATTAACACTTGCCGGTAGTGACCTCAGCCAAATCGCACTCTCACCGGCAAAGACATCGGCCTAATAACACTTGCCAGCAAAGACCTCGACCGCATGATTGTAAAGACCCGAGTCTACACCCTGGACAAGACCGGCACTCGAGAACCTTTACTGGTCTCCAAGCGAACCTTCATCCTGACTGACTACAAGCGCAAGACTAACTCAAGCATACAAAAGCTCAAAAACTTAATTAAATTCAAATACTCAACTTTAAAATAATCTGAACAATACTCAACAGATAAACTCAGAGTTTGTAAAAACAACTCAAGGAAGATACATACTGAAAACTACTCAACTTTGTCTATCTATGAAGCCTCTACTATTACAGAAGGATATCGGGACAAGACCCACGACATCTCAAAACTACTAACTGTAAGATAAAGGTGAAGTCCTCCGAAATGTAAGAAGGCTCACCAAAGCTGACTTGAATATCCCATGACTTCAACGAAACGCCTGTTGATGATCCTGAATACATGTATCTGCATCATGAAATGATGCAGGCCAAATGGCTCAGTACATGAAATGTACGAGCATGTAAGGGAAACTCTAAAGCATAAACGTAAGCTTGAACTTGATAAAAAGGAAACATATTTACCTCTTCTCAACTCAACTCAAAGAGACATAGTCCAACTCAGCCCAAGGAAACATAGTTCAACTCAACTCAGAAAAAAATAGGGCTCAATTCAATAACAAGATATTCAACTCTGTGAAACATAGTTCAACTCAACTCAGAGAAATAAGGCTCAACTCAACAATAAGATACTCAACCCTGGGTACTCAACTCTGGATAAAACAACAATAAAAGATGCAATATATGGAAAGCTTTTAAAACAATAGATAGCAACTCAATGTATTTAAGAATATAATATATTCAGTTTGTATGCAAGGATACAAAATTAACTCTGCGTATATAAGAATACAAAATGTCTTTGTGGGAGTTTCTCTAACCGACAACTATCACTATGAGCTATGTGATGATGCATCGTCTCGCCCACGCTGCCAGAACTGTCTTATACATTGCCGGGGTATAGAACTCCTCAACTAAGTGAATCCACTAGTTTATGCTAAAAAGCATTAAGGAATCATCTAAAAAGTATGACCATTTCTACCCACGTTGGCTACATGGTTGTAATGACCCGTGAGTTCAGTTTTGGAAATTTTCATAAAATTATTGTTTCAACCCTCTCGATAGTTACCCCGAGTTATTTCGAATTAGTGGAGGAAGTTGGTTTGAAATTTTTTTTACTACTTGTTTAATTACAGTTATTTAGTTGGTGGGTATTTATTGAATAACTATTTTTTATCAGTTGATGGTTAATGGGCCAAATCTTTAATTTATTTAAAATCCTATACCATTTGACCCATATATATTAAAATAAGTTATTAGAATTTATCACTTTTAGCAAATAATTAATTTAGAAAATAAAAAAGAAAAAGGGAAAGAGAAATGTACCTGCGCAAAGCGGCTGCCAGCGTGGGAATACTTCACGTCCAGGTAACAATGTTTTATTATCTGCAATTGTGAATCTGCAATAGAGGCTATAAATTAATTATTTATTATTCATATTATTATAATTACAATATTGGTGGTGATTAGTGAACCAGAAAGAAGAGAAATTGAATTGTAAAATAAGAAGGGGACTTGTATAATGTGATAACATTTTTTTTAACTTGAGGAAAGAAATATTTATGGCTATTATGGGTATCACTGGACAATGATTGTGGGTAATCATTGGACAGTGATTAGGAGCATATGATGTAATTTTGAATTAGGTTTGACATTTGTAAATTCTGTTTTCTCGTAGTTTTACAGATATACTAACTTGAACGTGGGTTTCTATTTATTATTATTATTATTATTATTTTTAAACTTCTTATAATTATCATATTATGATTCAAGTTTTGATATATTGAGATATGTAATTAAGTAGTGGGTGTATTGTAGTATATGAAGATCATTAAATTTATGTTATTTGGAGATATTGAGACTAAATCCTAGGCTTGAAATTTGGAAAATATGAGAGTTGACATATTAATTGACCTCAAAATTAGGAACTTGATTATAAATTTGGGTGAGCTTTTATGAGTGTTGTTAGTTTCGAAATCTTATTGTAATAACCTATCTGAATAGATTGCATTTATTTGGAAGTCCAATGAAAGGGGAAGACTCAAGTCCCGGAGTGATTGTTCGACTATTTGAGACAAGTGGATTTCTAAACCCTTGTTAAGTGCATCGAGTCGTGTATTTCCTTGTGGTATGTGTTGGGGAGTAATGAGACTTGGTGATGGATTGAATTGTCCATGTTGAATAATTCTAACGATGAAAAAGGGGTAATAAAAGGCAATGTGATTAATTGTTGGTGTGTGATGTGTTGAGAATAATTTTGAAAGGCTTATTGATTCATTGTCAGTGTTGTATCACGATTGTGTTGTTGTGAATTGTACAACGTTATGAAAATGGTCATCTCCTCATTATTGTGATGAACATGTCATTTGCATTGTTTTGATACATGATTGTGACAAGTGTTATGTGAACTGAGAAAGAATAAGAAATTAAAGAGGATGTACCATTTCGAGGGACGTGTCACGCGTCGCGATGGATATTATATATCGAGGGACATATCGCGCGCCGCGATGTATACTATTATCGAGGGACGTGTCGCGTGCCGCGACAGATGCATGGACATATATGTCTTCTATGGGTCCCGGACTGAGAGACAACGGGTGTGAATCACTAGGTCAGACATGCATCACTATACTTGACATAGCATCCCATTGCATTGCACACATTTATCATTAGTGAACTTGATATTGTGTTTTGCTGATCTTGTGAGTGCCATCTGTCGAACTTGTGATTGATGAATATTGAGCTTGTTGTCGAGGATATGTAATTGTTAGAGTGTTGTTGTTGAGTTGTGTGCTATGTAAATTGTGAACTGCTAGGTTAGGCTGGTTTTATGCAGGTTGTAGTTGTGGAGGTTCGGTTGGGGTGTAAGAGGTACCCGTATTCTATTCCCTTAGCTTGTGTTTAGAAGTTTACTGTTGAGTACCGTGTGGTTTGGTACTCACCCCTTGCTTCTACATTTTTGTAGGTTACTAGCCCGGACCTTTGTGATATTTTCTTTTCTCCTTGTCTGAGGCTTCTTGTGGAGGTTTGTGACGTAGCTTGCTTGTCATTTCAGCGGACCTTCTTTCTATTTAATTATGATTTTGTTCTATTCTAGAAACAATGTCATTTGAGACTTGTATTTTCTTTTCATTTTTGTTATAACACATTAGACGCTG
This sequence comes from Solanum tuberosum, assembly GCF_000226075.1. Taxonomy (NCBI): domain Eukaryota; kingdom Viridiplantae; phylum Streptophyta; class Magnoliopsida; order Solanales; family Solanaceae; genus Solanum; species Solanum tuberosum. Next base: position 1,202,562 of record NW_006239032.1, on the reverse strand, counting down.
GTGCACGTGACAACCAGGTTTTGAAGTATTTTTAAGTTGATTATAAATTTCCGTATTTGATCATAATGACTGAGTTTTAGGCTGACTTGTCTTGGTGGGATAAAACGAGTGTCATCACGTCCATTTTTGGGTCGTGACAATGATTTATGGGGGCTGTGAGTTGTCTGGACTCTCCCCATATCGGTACTTAAAACTACTCCCAAAATATAACTAGCTCATATGTTTAAAAACATAACTCTTTCTGTGGTTTGAGACTATTACTCAAAATCTTTCTCTAAAAAGAGATGGTACTTGACTGCTCAAAACTCTTTTGGAAATCTCAGTTTCTTCCTCTTTTAAATGTGAAAATATTTACTCTTGGGAATACTTAGTTCTCATATATCATTTTAAAGAAAATGAACTCAACTCTACTATTTCTCAACTCAAGTGCTCATGTCTTAAAACAAGTTTAGAAAAAATTGTAAAAGACTTCTCAAAATAAGGTCCATGCCGAATTATAGACGTGAACGACTCAATTCAAGATTTTCAATAACCATACATAGAACTCAATATTCGGAACTCAACAACTCAAAACTCAAGAACTTCAATGATAATACTCATTTCAAGAATGCTCAACTCAGAGGGTTCATGCGGAATTATGGGCATGAACTACTCAACTCAAGGACCTTCATGGGTAACATTTAGTAGTTCCATGCTCAATTTATGAAGTTCTATATGAATTTATGGTCATGAACGACTTGATTCGAGGGTCTACATAACAATATGGAACTCATATATACGACTCTTCTCCTTCTCATACTTACTTCCTCAAAACTTAGTTCAAATCTATAATTGATCTCAAATGATTCACAATTGAACTCAAAGACTTTCTTGAACTCTACTCGTAACTCTCTCTTGAATTTGAATTATGAATTCAAGAGTTATGATTCATGATATGAAGGATCTCATGATGATAATGTAGACACATGAATACATTCTCATCATTCTTATACTTACTTGATCGAGTCTTGAAACAGGTTATTTGAATTTGTAGAAGACTTTTCAAAAAGACTCAAAGGGACTTTCTCAAAATGTTCGAAAGAACTCTCCAGACTTAACTCTTAACTCTACCTTGAATTTGAATTATGAATTCAAGGTTATGATTCATGTTATGAATGATTTCTAGGAGTTTAGAAGTAGTTTAGAGTAGTTAGAATCATAAGGGATGAAGATACACTTCAAAGGAACTCAAACGGGAAAACTGACGGAAAAGGAGTGGGGGAAGGTAACCCTGGCGCGGGGCGCCAACCCCTAAAGTTCAGAACCTCATTTGTGTCGCACTGCTGGGACGCAGCCCCAGCCCCTCCCCAGAACTCTCCGATGAATTTTTTTCTTCGATTCTTGACCCTAATTCGCCTAGAATTGAATGGTTTTTTCCCAATTAACTTATATTTGAATACCCAACATAAGTACACAATATCTACTCAAAAACAACCCTCAAATTCAAAGGATTTATCTCAAGAACTCATCAAACACATCCTAACTCAAGAACGAAAGTAAAACTTCAAGAACTTAAATCTTTCAATTTTTATGGACGAATTCGAATATTTAAATCATGATTGGCGTGTGTGTGAACGAATCCAACACTATGGAAACTTACAAACCTCTTAGGGGTTAAACCCATGGCGAAAATCCGTAACAAAACTCAAGAATCTTGACGAACGCTTTGATCATTTCCTTTTTTTCTTCTCTTTTCTCTTCTTAAACTCTAAACTAAAACCCTAAGCATAGATTAGGATTATAAAACTGAACCTAATCAGTTTAGACCCCTAAAACCTTATCAAAAAATGAATTAAATCTTATTGGGTAAGGAAAAGACCAAAATACCCCTCATAATTTCAGGTAACTTTCCTTAAGTGGACAAGCTAACTTCAAACAAGCATATCTCCCTCATACAAGCTCGAAAATTACCAAACTCGGTGGCGTTGGAAAGATAATCCAAAGACCTTTCATTTGATATCTTATTGGCCACCTAACTCATTTTGTGCTAAAAATAATGGTCATTTGAAGTTGACCCAAAACTTAGAAGAACTTAGGAATAGCTTGAATGAACTCTCTTTAGTTCTTTTTGGAACTCAAGATGCTACATCTAGTGACCTTAAAACTTAAGAAAATTTTAAATTCCTCGATAAAATTCTACTCACAACAAAGGATGGTTCGAGTGTTAATTTAAAAAAAAATTGGGGTGTTACAATAATCATCATATGTCTCATCACGATGTCCAATAATCAAAGCACACAAGCAAAATCACACCACATAGAAGTAGACAACAAATTTACACAATTCAGGTCCACACTCGTGCTTTCAAGCATTTCATCAATCAATCAACAAGGGTTACAATAAGGCAATTCACATCATCATGTTCAACACATAACCTCTTTCATTTCAACCCCTTACTCATTTAGATATAACAAGTGGACAAGTTAACCCTTCACCTCATTTTCATTACTCCCAACACAAAAGCAACAAAGGAAGCATACAAATTCAACTAGAATACAACGTTTAGGAAGCCACCTGCCTTAAATCAATCAACAATCACTCCAATAGTTGAGTCTTCCCCTTCCGAATCACGTCCAAAGCCACACAATCTATACATAAGCAAGTATTCACAATAAATTTTCAAAAATAACAATACCCACATCAATCTTCTTGAAAGGTGAGTCAATCAACACAAAACTCAATTCTAAAATTAAGGTTTGAATTCGAAATTGAATACTTGAAAACAATTACTCAAGGTTTTAGAAACTCATTAGAGAAAACCATTTTGAAAAAAGGATCAAAACCACTTCATAATCATTATTTTACTAAATCCTTGGATTCTTGAAGATAGCCCCAAATTTCTCACTTCAAAGTTTGATTTGAACACATAAATTCATAAATAATAATGGGTAATTAAAGATTTAGAGTTAAGAATCGTTATCCAAAAGGTTTTACTCGAGAACCTAGTCCAAATCGCTACCCCCAAAGCTTCCAAAACTCAAAAATGGTGAAATGGGGCTTAAACCCTGAAATGACAACAAAACCCTCTCAGGTGTCGCTTAAGTGAACCAGGTCCTCGCTTAAGTGAACCCCGCAAAAAACTGGGGGTTTCATTTTTGCGAACCAGGTTTCGTTTTTGCGAACCAGGTTTCGCTTAAGCGAACCCCGCCCAAATGGCCAGTCTCGCTTTTGCGAACCTAGTACCACTTAAGCGACTATCGCTAAAGCGAACCAAGTTCCGCTTAAGCGAACACTGCAGCACCAGAAACCATATCAGCCAACAAAAAGACATCGAAATGACCCTCAGAATTTGTTCGGAACCCCGTGCACACAAACCACATATGCAAATCAATTATACTGGACATTTCAGACTCAATGGAACCGTCAAAACTCGAATCCGAGGTCTTCTTGACTTGACATTTGTGAAAACTACAAGAAACTAACTCACGCCTAAAAAGGCTGAAACAAGATCGGGACCTCTTAAAAATCAACCAAGACCTCACCTAGGCCTAAACTCATCCCCCGAATCTAATGGAACTCTGAAAATTCTAATCCGAGCATTTGAACCCCGAATGTTGATCAAAGTCAACCCAAAGGCTAAATTTCCATAATTTCACAACTTAGGACCTCAAATCCTCAAAAAGACTCGGAATCTAAAATCGACAACTCTCACAGATTAGATTTCACATTTCAAGACTGATGGAATCAACAGAATTCCATTCCGACACTTGAAATTCAAAAGACCCTCAAAACCATTTTCTTAACAACTTAGCCTTTAAAACTCACAAACTTACCAAATTCTCAACTTTTAACTCAAAGTTCAAAACCAACCTTTCCAAACTCAATAAAAAATGACTCGGAATCGAATATGGGAGGGGCAAAATGGTAAATTCATGAAACTTTTTGAAAATGACTGACCGGGTCATTACAATTATATACATATATTTTGTTATTATACGTACATACGTCATTTTAACTATTTTTCATTTTGAATGGATTGTTGACACTTTTTTCACGTTTTGAATGAATTGTTTCTTTTAGTTTTGTGTATGGATTAATAACCGAATAACCAAATTAAATTGATAACAACCAAATCGATAAATATATTATTATATTTGGTTTGGTTTTGATAATTTTAAAATTGATTACATTGGTTTGGTTTTGATTTATATCAATAATCGATCTAAACCGATCCGTGAAGTCCCATATATAAAATAATACTTCAATAATAAACACGAATGATGAATATCGAGGCAAAAGAAGAAAAAAGACAAATAATTCATAATTCGTAAAGTAAGCTTTAGCATAAATCATTATATGTAGTCATGACTGGTAATAGTTTTGCGTTACCAATTTTTTGTTGCTAAAAGAGAATGCAAGTTAAAGATTTCTCAATTGATTTACCAAACTAAAAGTTAGATAAACAAAAAAACTCATGAAGTAAACTTCAGCATACCATTATGTAGTCATGACATCTTCTTATAAATTTAAATGAGAATCTCAGTTACAAATTAATTGCTGAATTGGTTTACCAAACTTAATGTTAGATCAACAAACTTCATCAAATCTTCACTTTTTGATTTTATTGGGGATGTCCTAACAAGTTCTTCAGTAAATGACTCTTCACAAGTGTCTGGACCATTTATAATGGCAGAAGCAAAAATCTTTGCCCTAAAATAATTATTTGCATCGAAATCTTTAATTGATGTTGTAGCGTCATCAACAGCACCATCATAATTTTCTTTACAAATATGAAGGCATTGTATGAGAACATGTTCTTTTGCTTGCTCGAGTAGACTTACAACTTCATTGTAAATACGTTTTGCCTTTGATAAACATTGTTGAAGGAGAATATGTACCAAACCTTTTTTATCAGCAGAAGAGCTCTTAGGGTCCGTTCTTAGAGCAATAGTGCAAACTTTGAAGTTATTAGACGTTCGACAAACATCCTCTATCAAATCTCCCGACGAATAAGTTACGAGACAAAGAAAGAGCATGAAGATCACTATTAATGCTTTCAAGGAATTCATCTTCACCTGTACATATATTTTTTGAGTCATATGTGAGTTGTTTTTATAGCTAGAATACAATATTCATATTTATTTCTTTTCCATATAAGATTATTTAGATATTATTAGGTCAAGATTGGTAATTATATAATTTCCTTTTGAAAGAAACTAATACTAGTAAGTATCCTCTTTTAATTTAGGCATGCAAATAGAGTAATGTTAATTCACTCTAAATATGATTTTCAATCAATTTTTTTCTTAATCTGACAGGTAACTAAGTACAATATAATATGGAAAAGAAAGTGCAAGTTATCAATTATGTTTTGTGAAAGGAAAAAGAAAAGAATTGCCAATATTTCGGAAACTTATATTAAAAATAGTTTTTCTAAAAATAAAAGTGAATTCAATTTTGCAGTCTAAAAAGAACGAAAATAAAAAATGGTCGTAGAAAGAAGGTGACAAGGAAATTTCGTTGGAGGCATCTACCAGAAAATAAGAAAATACTTTGCTATTACCAATTTATCAAAATCAGATGATTAAAATGTTAGTAAAATAATTATTATATCTCAAAAATAATAATATTAATCATAATATTTATTCTATTCTACCCATAATTAGTAATCTTTATTAACTTCTTCTTCATTAGCCATTATTTTGATATCAATTAAGAAATTGATTATATTCATAGCCTTAATAAGTTTTTCCTAATAAGGAAATTTGAAGCTGTCAAACGGTTTTTTCAACTTAAACTTAAATCTTGACAATTTGGTCAAAAACTTTAATGACACAATTGCAATTGATTTTGTGTATATGACAGTTCGTAGCACATATTTGTGTTGCTCTATATATAATAAAAAATTGGGTTCAACTTATGAAAAATCGATATAAAAAAAATACTTTTCTTCTCTGTGTAAGCCATATGACGTCATGCGCCTTCCCTTTCAAATTTATTAATTTAATCGGAAACAAAGTTTAATCAATTGTAATAATCATTTTTTTATAAAGTAAAAACATTATATATATATTCGTAAACATTTGTGCATATATAGAAAGCTTATATTGTGTATCTATATTTCTGATAATACTATATTCCCTATAACATTTCCTATAATATCTAATAGAATATCATATCAATATGATGAAAAGATACATTTTAAAATATTAGTTAAAGATCATATCATTTAACTGTAAAAAAAACTGTGACAACTAAAAAGAAACGGAGGAAATAGTTATGACATATGACTTATGCGTTATGCCATACATTGTGTACATTAATGTGATAAATCAGTGATCATTATTGGTTGTTCTTTTGTTCTCCAAAAGTGCACCAAATTAATGACGGATACTGTTTGTGTTGATCATGATTTGATAATCTGAATAAAATGAACAAGAAAGGGAAATAGAAGAATTTAGGTAATTATTGGGTGCTAGTAATTGTATAATATTAAAATACTATTAAGAAAATTATTTAAGAACATATTTTAAGGTACTTTCCCCTGTTAATTATTTTTTAATTACTTTCAAACTATTCTACTAGAAAATGTAAAGTAGTTAAGAACCTCATTAATTAAATAAAAGATAATTATGAAAAGAAAAAAAAGTGATCATATTAATTATTATCTAGAGTACAAGAATAAATGAACGGGTGTTGTATTTGACATTTGAAATTTCCTCTCCAAGTAATTTATGGTTGCCATTTGCCAACTATACCTCTATTTTGAGCTCAAAAGTCAACCTTAAGCGTACAAAGGCACAATTGGAATTTTATTGAAAATCAAGTTACACATAACACAAGTAACTCAAATATAAAATTCAAAATCTAAATTCAAATCCTCAAAATAGGATGATATCATTACTTAAGGCCGAGAATTTCCAATTTCCCAATAGAAGCATAGATGCTTATGAATTTCCTACCTTGATTGTGCAAATGATACTAAAACATAAACCAATTTAATATTAAATTAAAAACAATATAAATATTCTATGGGGAATTAATCAGGAACATATATTATATATAGAGTATTTACTCTGTGAATTTTGCTACAAAAATAAGAATATTATAATTAACATAAAGACTAAATATATGGAGGTAACTAAAGGGGGAAAAAACGAGTAACTTATAAAGTGAACTTTAATATAAGTCATTATGTAATCAAGGCAACATTTATAAATTTAAATCACAGTGACAATGACAAATTAATTTCGAACTGCTTTAGCAAACTTAATACTAAACCAATAAAATTCATCAAATCATCACTTTCTGATTTTATTGGAAATTTTCTAAAGGTGGTTCATTAAATGTGTCTTCACAAGTGACTGGACCACTCACAATAGCAGAAATAGAATTTCTTGCCTCATGAAACTTATTTGCATCAAAATTTTCAATTGATGTTGTAGCGTCATCTATTGAACCATCATAATTTTCCTTACAAATCTGAAGGCATTCCTTGAGAACGGATTCTTTTGCCTGCTCTAGTAGACTCACGACTTCATTATAAATACTTTTTGTCTTTGATAAACATTGTTGAAGAAGAATATGCACCAAACCTTTTTTATCAGCAGAAGAACTCTTAGGATCCGCTCTAAGAGAATCAACACATATTTTAAAGTCACTAGATGTTCGACAATAGTATGTAAATTTTAAATTAAAAATTAGAATAAAAAAACAGTATGTAAATTTTAAATTAAAAATTCGTTTGGTTTTGGTTTTTAATATATATTTTTCTATAATTAGAGTTACGAAGAATTTTGCAACAAAAAAAGGAATAAAATGAGGTTTTGCTTATTCAATTTTGCAACAAAAAAAAGGAATAAGTGTTGTCATGTTTTAAGTATCCTATGAAAAATTATAAGAGATTTATTACACAATTTGACAACATACAGATATTCATGACATGTGTAGCCAAATAAATAAATAAACTTGTTCTAAAATATGAAAAGAGAAACAAATTAGAATTAATTTATAGATTATAATGTTTTAGCTAGAATTGTAGAATTGCCAAATTTTTTAAAGTAAATAAAGAAAATCAAATTTATGCCTAATGATATACAAGTTTTTTAAGAACGCTATAGAAACGAATTTTTGACCGAAGTAAGCCACTATTTAAACTAATTCATCAAAATAATATGTTTTTTTGAAAATTTACAAAATTAGAATAAACGTATTTGGTAGTAACGTTTTAGATATTATTTTATTAAAAAATAATCAATGACAAAAAGATAAAATTATGACAGTACGTTTTATTAATTCGTTACTCACAGTCACGTTTTAAGGCTAATATGTTACCGACAATAACGACTCTTTAAGCAGAAACGTTTTTGATTTCTCTAATGACAAAATTTTCTCCATTAATAGCACCCCGTATGTCACCACCAACCTCACTCCCACAACTCCGCTACGAATTTCTACGACGCTCTTCTTTCCAATTCCGATGACGACTTCAAAGGCAACCTTGCGTTTCCCTAAGAATTTTTGGACTCCTTTATTCAACCGTACTTAAAATACGACCAAATAAAAGTGTATTTTTATATATACTAGAATTTTCTTGTGTGTCATGTGTTGAGAAATTACTGTTTTTAGTACCAATTTTTTTCTGCTTTTTCATTACAGAGTGATGATATGTAGCAGAGTTAGAATGAGGATCGAAATTTGTAGAAGATTCATTCAGTAATTTTCCAGCTAATTTCACTATCGGTGAATCTCGTTTCACAACAGGTCAAGAAGCAAACGTTCTCGTTCCACTTCAAGATGGACATCCTCACTCCAAAACCCTAACGCTATTACAATGAATCCTCAATTTAAATAGATAAAAAGTCAAAATTTAACAGGAAAGAGGCGCTTGAAAAAATGAATTAAGTTCTTCCTGAATATTAGAGATTATTTAACAAGAGTGTGGTGACTCTAACTAATAGAGCCGTCAATATGGGTCAGGCCTGTTGGGCCGGCCTGGTCTAACCCGGGATTTAATAGGGCTGGGCTAAAAATTTTGGAGCCCATTTAAGAAAAGGGCTCTTTAGCCCGGCCTGAATAAGTCTGCTGATTTGTGGGGCTTGAGAAATATAGGTAGGGCCGGCCCGTGGGCCAATAAAAATTAATTAAAAAAATATAATATAATATTAAAATTTAAAATTAAAGAGATCCAAACTCAAAAAATCTATTTAAAGTTTTTTAGAAAATCACTAAGTATAGAAGTTGCATCCACCATGAAAATGTCCAAACACTTGTTGCTACTCGAAACTGGTTACATGGTTTTTCTCAAACTGGTAATATATTTTTGTGTACATTTAAATACTATAATTCTCAATTTAGTTATTTTTTAATATTTAACTAATTGAAACCGCATATAAATTGCATATGAAAATGAAGATGTTAAGACAACCTTCCCACAAGTTGATTCAGATATGCTTGATGAAGATGATCATGAAGTGTTAGATATGCCATAGGTTTCATGAAGTGTTAGATATGCCATAAATTTCATGATTTTGTAAGGAGTTTATTTTTTACTTTTTTATGGTTGGAATA
>NW_006239032.1:1171012-1184150 GCF_000226075.1 Solanum tuberosum | reverse complement strand
AATTTAATAATTATAAAAAAATATATAACTTTTAAAAAAGTGGGCTGGCCCGACAAGCCTGTAGCTCACGTACTTGTGGGTTGGGCCGACCATTTTCTAGCCCACACCAAAAATGGGCTAGCCTGGCTTGACCCGTAAAATGTCAAAGTCTTTATGGATTAGCCCGGATGGGGTGGGCTAGCCCATATTGACAGCTCTAGTAACTAATGGAGTAAATTGGATTCTAAAGACTCGTTATTGTCAGTAACTCTTTAGCCTTAAAACGTGACTGTCAATAATGAATCAATAAAACGTATTTGATAGTAACGTTTCATATCTATTTACTCTGTCAGAATTTTGTCTTTTTGTCAATGATTATTTTTGAATAAAATAATATCTAAAACGTTACTACCAAATACGTTTATTCTAGTTTTGTAAATTTTCAAAAAAACATATTATTTTGATGAATTAGTTTGAATAGTGACTTACTTTGGTCAAAACTTCTATAGAAACTACTAACTCTACAGTCTACTCTATTGAGAGGGTTATGTTGTGTTGAAACAACATAGGAATGTTTTTGTAATATCATTCATCTAGCCTCCTAACTTTGGTACACCAAAAAAGGAGTTTTTTTTTTTAAAATCTTTTGAATAATATTTTGTTTTTGTAAACATCGAGATATCAATAAAAAGTTCTTGTTTTCCTAGGTTAATTGTGTAAATGATAGAAAAACAAAAAATAATTTTTTTATCTATCTATATATATATAATAGGAGAGGCGATAGCGCCTACGTGTCAGTGCCACAAAAAACAACATTTTTAAATAATTAAAATTAATTACATGTAATAGAATTAATTAAAAAATTACTGTTTTATTTTTAAAATGATTTTAAATTTTAAATATGGTGATAACGTGTGTATTCCCCCTTTTTTTTAGATAAATTTAAATATGGTGACAACGTGTGATTTTAATTATAGCAAAACAAAATGCAGATGATGATGATGATGATGATAATGATAATCATAATAATAATAATAATAATAATGATAATAATGATGATAATAATAATAATAATAATAATAATAATAATATTATTTTGAAATTGATGACCACTTTTAATAATATTGTCACATTCCCCAAAATAACAGATTTTTTAAATAATTAAAAATAATTATAATTTAAAAAATAATTTAACTTTATTATTTAAAATTAACATCTAATTAGATATCCTCAAATTATAAACCCACGTTTGAAAGTTGCTTTTAGAATTCATCATTTAATACTATTTAATATTTTAAGTTTTATATCAAATTTTTTTCTTGTTTGCATTTTAAAATAGATATTTTTTTTTAAAATACAACCTATAATCTTTATGTTCTATCTTTACTGATAAAAAAAAATAGAAGTAATAATAATAATAATATAAATTTTTAAAAAATATCCAACTAAATAGTGTGTTTTAAAATAATAATCTCAATTAATAATTAAATTAACTAAATTTAACATAAAAATAAAAAAATTACAAACGTAAAAGGAAGAAAAAAAAGTCTAACTTCGCACGTTTACTAAAAATAAAAAAGTACATATTATTGACAAAATCCAAATTTTACTACTTCGCAATTTTAAGGAATTAAATTGAAATTTAGCTTCTTTTTTTAAATAAAAAACAAATATATAAAATAATAAATGACTATTTTATATTTAAAATGATTTTGAAGCAGCTTTTAATTGAACGAGAAATAATTTTAAAACAGTTATAAAAAATATGGTGGTGTGAATCTTTATTAAAGTGATACACAAAATTTTAAAATATTATAAAAATTCAACTTAAAAATTAACGTGAATTTATAATGATTTTTTAATTGACAAAATATCAAGATGTTAAGCGACGTGTATGGTCGCTAACTGAAATCTTAATAAATATTGAATAGTAAAATATATTAATTTAAATTCATATGTAGCTAATATCAATAATTAAAAAATTAAAACTAAAATTAAATATATCATATTGAGAACAAAAATATAAATTGTTTAATACATAAATAAATAAATAAATTAAAAGTATTATAGTAAACAAATGCGGGCAAGAGGATAATAGAGATTGTGTGAGCATTTATGATTTTGATTAATTTAGAAAAATAAATAAATAAAATAATTCTCAAAATTATTATCAACAAATTTAGATAATGAATTAAGCTTATATTGATTTATTTTTATAAAATATTTTATTAAATACATGATGAGGTGTTAAATATGTTAACATTCTCTTATATAAACTTTATAATATCATTTTATAGTAATTAAATCTTGAAATTGCTCAATAACCATGTAGTAATGATTACATTTATCAACGGACCGCGCAATGCACAGATATCATATACTAGTTAAAAATTGAAATAATATATAAATGTTCTGTGGAATTAATCAAGAACAAAGTATATATGATAAACTCTATAAATTTTACTAATAATCAGTTTTCTATAAAATATAATTAACATAAAGAATGAAAAAACATATAACTCGTAAAGTAAACTTTAGCATGAACCATTATGTAGTCATGACAACATCTTACAAATGAGATTAGTAGTATTTTGCTATACTAATTTTTTGCTGCTTAATAAAAGAGAATGTCCGTTACAAATTTCAGAATTGATTTAGCAGACTCAATGTTAAATCAACAAAATTAATAAAATCCTCACTTTTTGATTTTATTGGGGAAATTCTAACCGGTGGTTCAATAAATGATTCTTCACAAGTGTCTGGACCAGTCATAACAGCACCCGCAGAAGTCCTCGCCACAAAAAAGTCATTTGCATCAAAAGCTTTAAGTGATGATTTAGCATCCTCTATCGCCCCATCATAATTTTCCTTACAAATGTGAAGGCATTCCTTGAGAACAGGTTCTTTTGCTTGCTCTAGTAGATGTACGACTTCATTGTAGATATTTTTAGCTATTGTTATAGACTGTTGAAGCAGAATACGTACCAAACCTTTTTTATCTGCATAAGAACTCTTAGAGACCGCTCTAAGAGATTCATTGCATAGTTTGAAGTTATTAGACGTTCAACAAACATCTTCTACCAAATCTCCGGATGAAAGAGTTATAAGCAAGAGAGAGATAGAGAAAATAACTATTAATGTTTTCATAGAATTCATGTTCAATGGTACATATATTTTCTGAGTTATAATATCAGTGGTTTTTATAACTAGGATACAATATTTTCATTTATTTCTTTTCCATTAAAGAGTATGTAGGTATTATTGGGTCAAGATTGTGGTAATTAATTATATCTTTTCCTTTTGAAATAAACTAGTATTAGTACGTATTGTCTTTTAATTTAGGCTTGCAAATAATCTAATGTTAATTCACTCCAAAGATGATTTTCAATCAATTTTTTCCTTACTCTGATAAGTAGCTAAGTCCAATATAATATGGGGAAAAAAAGGAAGGAATCGTCAATATTTTCGACACTCATATTTATTTTCTATCACTTATTTCATAATAATATCAATATGTTAGACTGTTAGTTGCCTCATACATTGTGTGCATTGATATAAAAAATCAGTGATCACTATTGGTGGTTATCTGGTTCTCCAAATAATAAGTGCACAAAATTAATTACGTATCTGAATAAATAGAAGAAGAAAGGGAAATGGAATAATTTAATTAATGATTACTAGGTGCTAATAGTTGTATAATAATAAAATATTCCTTCAAATTCATATTAAGTGAATCGTTGGTGTTTGACATACTCTTTAATAAAAATATTTAAGAACATAAATTAAATGTTACTCCTCTGTCCCTAATTACTTGTCCACTTTTCCTTTTTTAGTTGTCCCTAATTACTTGTCAATTTTGACAAATCAAGAAAGGACAAATTTTTTTTTACCTATTATACCCTCAATTAATTACTTTGAAAAAAATAGAAATTTTCGAAAACCTTAAGTTTTTAATTCATCAACTTCATAATTAATAGTGGTAAAATGGTAAACTCACTATGTCAATAATTATTTTCTTAATAGGTATGTCAATTCAAAAGTGGACAAGTAATTAAGGACAGAGAAAATATCTTGTTCATGATTTTCAAACTATTCTACTAAAAAATTAAAGTAATTAAAAACCGCATTAATCAAATAAAGGATACATATGAAAAAGTTTCAATAATTATTTTAAATTAAAAATAATTCACTTATTTTGAACTACACAAAATATTCTAACAATTCATTCCATATGAACTATAGGGATATAATTATGTGTTGTAGTACCACAGAAAAGATCGTGGAGAATGAAGAAATTAAGAATTTTATTTCTATCTTTTATACTACCTAAAATAGGTCTATTAGTTTGTCATTATCAAATAAGTATTTTTTTCTCCTTTTATACAAATATTTTTGTGCACTTTCTCTTTGGATGAACAAACAAGAAGTTGTCAGGCGTCTTCTTTTATGAATGGAGATATGCTTATGAGTAGCAAATCCGTTTGGGCACAAATCCAAAGTCTGAATAAATAGAAGAAGAAAAGGAAATATAATAATTTAGGTAATTACTGGGTGCTAATAATTGTATAATAATAAAATGGAAAAGAACAAAGATACCCTCAAATTATCGTAAATGATATATCTAAATATCCTCTATTAACTAGAAGAGAATGTATTACAAATATCTGAATTGGTTTACCAAACTCAATGTTAAACCAACAAAATTAACCAAATCGTCAACTTTTGATTTTATTAGGGGATTTTCTAACGGGTAGTACAGTATTTGATTCTTCACAAGTGACCGGACCACTCACAATACCACCAACAAAAAACTTCGCAGGAAAGTCATTTGCATTGAATTTTTTAATTGAAGATGTAGCATATGGCTGGCAAAATCAAATCCAACCCGCCCAACCTGTTTTGACCCAAACAAATTTGGATTGGTTGGATCTTGACCCGTTTATTATCTTGATTCATTATGACCCGCCCAATTATCACCCCTAATGTAGCATCATCTACTTCCCATCATAATTTTCCTCAAAATTTGAAGGTATTCCTTGAGAACATGTTCTTTTGTTTGTTCAAGTAGACTTTAGACTTTGTTATAAATATTTTTGCCTTTGTTAAATACTATTAAAGCAAAATACGAACCAAACCTTTTTATTTTCATCATTATATCAACCATCCAAACAAAGTGTAATAGTCAATTTCAATTCAATAGGTCACCTGAACCAAGAACCTTATGTTCATTATTCTCAGATAACTTCACTACCTTGTTAGAAATGATATGCTGGTGTTATGATCGGAGAAAATTGTTATTACTTGATGAAGAATCTGACCTCTAGACCGGTTATTGCACCCGAGTCCGAGCAACATAGATATTGATTTTACTTAATTTGCAGATCATAACCCTTTGAGTGCACAGAGGGAGTCATTTACAAAGCAAATATATTGAAATTCCAAATCAAGAAGTTGATTACAGAAGAATATAATGACAAAAACTGAAAACAAAAGATTATTTGGAGTTTGTATTCCCTTAACAGTGGAACACAACTGATTTACATAATAATATTAAACAGTTCAGTCACATTCTATAGCTACCCTCACAAATTGCCTCAAAAAAGTTGAAGAAATAAAATACGTCATCACCCCTGGAAGTTGAATCATTAGAGACTTCAAGCAACAGGACGCGCTTTTTTCCCCTGCATCCACACAATAATGAAAACTTTTTAGAAATTTTTGTTCTCCGATTTTCAATGTTATTACTTAAAGCTTTTGAGAAAACAAAATCCCAACCTCTTGTTTAGACTTTGAGATTGGTGAAGGTTCTTAGAAAGTTCCAGTGTTGATGGCATCGGCATTAGCATCTCCGAGAGCTGCCTCTTTAAGATAGGTTTCAGCCAACTGGACTCTCTTGACATTCTCTTGCTCTTGAACAAGCATGTTACCATACCCAAGGAGCTTCTCAAGGGTCATTTTTGGTTGCTCAAAAGTTGGGGGTCCATCTCTAGAGTTCAAAAGTTTGTCACCAATTTGTTCAATTCCAGTTCCTGAAACCCATTTCCTCACTTCATCGTCATATACTCGTGCCCTCAAAGCACCGAAGAAATCTGTTATCACAACAAACAGATACACATGATGATCAGTTATCAACAAAAGGACTTTAAAAGAGAAATTTCATTTTGAATTCTTTAGTGTTTGTACCAATAGATTGTCCAGGGAAGGAATCGACAATCTTTACAACAGCTTCCTCAGGCACGTTGTCAGTTCTGAAAATACCCTTGCAAACACCAATTCTATCCTCCCTAGTTGGTGCCCAGTAGAACTTCTCCATACGACCATCACGGATAAGAGGAGCATACAATGTGGAGAAGTCGTTACCAGTGACAATAATGGGGACCCTGCAGTTCTCTTGCTTGTTGTACATACCGGGGAGCTGGACATTTGTTGGGTTGTCAGCAATGTTCATGAGGGTGGCATTCACCATCTGGTTGTTGACGGTGTATTGGGTAGTTCCACCCATTCTACCAGCTCCTGCATCGAGATCGTTGATGAAGAGACAACACATGTTTCCTTTCCTGATGATTTCAGCTGCCTCTCTGTACCTTTGCCTAATCAATTTTGCTGGCTCTCCTGCATTTCCACTTTCCAATTCTCCAGCACTCATCATAATGGGGCTGCAAGTTTTTACCGACCAACCATCGTAAGTAAGAGCCCATTGGACTTAACTAACTAAACATAGTTGATAAGCATAAGTCCTTATACACGAAATACTCACTTGATTCCCATCTTTCTGAAGACAAGCTCACATTGGAATGATTTACCTTGACCTTTGCCTCCCCATACACCCAAGATGAGTGGAACCTATAAGAAACATACACAAAATTCAATTATTTTTTCAACCACAAAAGACTGCTCATGTTAGCTCGAATATTAAGACAAGTATTTGTTTAACAGACCTTGATGTTGGGCAATGACAAGAAGTTCTTGGTGATGTGAACAACAAGTTTGTCCATGAAAGAAGGGGCGATGTAGAAACCGTCCAATTTGTTGTCCATTTGGTACCTACACAAATCAGGTGAAAATTTTCATTTAACAATCAAAACTTGAAGAATCAGAAAGCAATGTGTCTGTCTTTCCACAAATAGAGTAATGTAGTTACGTTTTAAGAGCCTGGCTGACGTATTCATAGGAATTCATAATGGCGTGGTGAGTACCAGTACCGGTAGGAGCCTGGAAAAGACTGTCAACCATACCCTTACCCCTTGCAATGTCCTGTTGGTCATCGGATGCGTTTTCATAAAGACCCTTCCATCTGTCCTCTTTGGTCTCTTTCGATTCGTCTATTTCTTGAGCTACAATCCTCAAGTTCCTGTTTGAAACCTTGGGGCTGGAAATACCTTTTGCATACACTTTCTTCAAGGATTTTCCAAAGAAGGCTGTGCTTGGAACTGAAGTTCCAGCAACTGAGTTGTTCAAACTCAACTGCACCAACAATGTTTCCTTAGTAAAATCCAACAAACATATTCATGACAGTTTTTTACCGTACAAAAGTTTAAGACAGAAAAGAAGAATTCTTTATGACTGTTTGGGTGGAGTAGAGACCAAGGTACGAGTTTGGTCGAACCCACTAACCTTGGTCTAAATACCGTATATATCTTAACAAAATTCATTTAATATGTACAAAATATTAATTTAGAACTTAGTAACTTACAAAAAGCTAGAACTCTGAACCGTTAACTTCAAATTCTAACTCCGATATTTATTAAGAACATTGTTATAAAGGGCAAAGTGAGAAGTTTGAAGTCAATGAATTTCTAAATATAAAAATATGTCGTTCTTTTTTAAAGACATATCAATAAAACAGAGGAAATAGTAAAATCCTGAACCATATATGGCTTCTAGGACTAAACACCCCCAATTTATCCATCAATTTTTTTTCATTTTTATGGCCAGTTCTCCAAAAAATTCAATATCCCCATCAAAGAACCCACAAAAAAAGTCTAAATTCTAGTTACAATCCAAAATTATTAACATGATTAATAGCTACTATTTTCACCCCTAAATTCTTCTTTAATCATACATAACTAAAGATGTAAAATTTATATGTGGCTACTAACAGTTAGATAGAATTATTTCAAGATAAGATACTAGAATCTTGAACTATATAGAACTAAAAGACATGATAATTCAGTAAACAAATTGACATGTTTAGGAGAGTTTGATGAGGAAAAAAAAACACATACTGGTGCTTTGCTGGCAGCTCCAATGGTTGACACTGAGGCAGCCATTCTTGACGACTAAAATTGATGAAAAAAGCTTTCTTGATTTGCCTTAAAAATTTCAAAAATTTGTTGATGAAAAATAAGTATGGGAAGAGATAGGCTTTATAGTAGTAGTTAGTTGTAAGGAGTGTATGGGAAATAAGTGTAACAAAATTATGTGGATTTGGCTTACCTTTACTCAATGGCCACAAATTGAAGATTGGTTATCTAAGGGGGAGATATGAAGGTGACTTGTAATTTTGGGCATGGGCTTTTAATTCTTTTTTTTAAGAAATAAAAATTGAGAGAAATATTGATAACACCTTTAAACTAGGTGTGAATTATAGTTACATCTTCGAATTATTGACAGTCTTAAAAATACCACTTTATTTGACTAACTGAACTTAATATACCCCGGACCTTGCAACATGAGTGAAATACACCCTTAAATTCTTGTCAAGTTTAGAGGTATTTTCAACACTCCTCTCGTCTTTTTATTAAAAGTTTCATGCTCCTACAAGAGTTTGAGACCACTTGCTATGTCATGTGGCAGATCAGGGGTGTATCTAAATTTAGTTAGTCAAGTAGAGAGGTATTGTTAAGACTGTCAATACTTCATAGATGAAACTAATAATTTACGCCAAATTTAGAGGGTTTTCGATACTTTTATTTATTTTTCTTTTTCTTGCTTGGATGAATGACTAGATTGAGTAAAAACAAAATATATGTGGCAATCACTTTAATATGAGGTTAGATTTTAAGATGTTCTTTCCTCCATAGATGTAATTATCACTTTCTGAATGTTGTTGGTGTACTCTGATGGATAAGGAGAACCTGAGGCTGTTATTGGATCATTTATAAGAAGTCTAAAAGATATGAAAATTTTGGTTTCTTTTTATTATACTTTCTAAAAAAGGAACTAATTTAGGAATAAAGAGATAAAAATTGGGAAGAAATTGGCAAATAAGCATATATTTTTTTCACCTATAATTAAGTTTTAGTCAGCCTTTCGAAACTATCTAGTGTTTAGCTATTTTTACTGTAGAAAACATTTTTGACAAAAATATCCTAGTTAAAATAGGAAGAAAAAAAACTCCAGAGAAGACTTCTAATTGGAGTTTGAATATTTATCAGGTTGAACTCTATAAATCATTCTTTAAGTTTCAATTAATAAGTGTTAGAATTATAAATTGCTAATAGAGTTTGAAACTCCAACATATTTTCACACATAAATGGTAAAAGTTTGAACTCCATAAATCATTCAATTTAAAAGTTAAAAGTCCCACAAATATTTAAACTATAACACATTAAGTAGACTTTCACTTGTAAAAGTTTCAAACTCTAACACTGTGAACCAAAATTGTTCCATGTTATAATTAGAGATATTTTTGTTCAGATATTATTTCCATCTTAAGAATTTCTGTTTTAGAATTATACTTCAAATGGTGTTTCAATATTAATAAATGGTCCAAGGAGCCATCCGAATTAATTTTGGGAAATTGTATAAAATAGCAAACTATTACTTCAAATTAAATGCTATAACCACAATTTGATTTAATTGTTATCCGTAGCAAACAGTTGTCATTCGCCTCGCTCTCCAGCGAATCTCGCTCGCCACTCTCCCAGATCTCACTCTCCACTCTTCCTCGCCTCTCTCACTTTATACAAACACAAATGTATAAATTGCGTTTGTGTTTGTATAAAGCGAGAGAAAACTGTATATACAAACACAAATACATATATTTTTGTCCTATACACTTATAATTATACAAATACAGATCTTCCCCTACCAATTCTCTTTTGCATTTCTCTTTTTCTCGCTTTATACAAACACAAATTATACAAATTACAATGTATAATTTGTGTTTTATAAAGCGAGAGAAAGATTTGATATACAAATGTTTTATTTCGATTCAATTGTATACAAATTCAAATTTTATGCAGATATACAAACACATAAAATTGAATTGAGAGGTTGTCAGCGATTTATACAAACGAGAGGCTGCCACCGATTTATACAAATGAGAGACTGACAGCGATTTATACAAATGAGAGGCTGCCAGCGACTTATACAAATTTGATGCTCCATAACAAACTTTATGTAGCTATATCATACAAATATGATTTTTATGTTTGCTAAACCTAAAATTTACTCATTAATTTTTACTAAAACTTGAACGATTATTAATTCTAAAGGAGGTTTTATATCGATAAGTGGCACATTTAATTAAATAGTAATTCTCATCATTGTTTAATTAAGTTATCATCAAGAAATATTAATAAATGACATCTCCTTAAAAAAATTGCAAAAAAAAAAAAACCCATTTATGAAATTATATCAAGTTCCTTGAAAATGACTAAATTTTTTAACAAAACAAACAATTTTCTACTAAAGTTATATATAACTTATTTCTATGTATAGTTTCTCTTTTTGTTGAATAGTAATTCTCTTGGTAGTGTTATTTTGGAATATAATCGCTAAACTATGTGTTAATTGATGTACATAAAGTACTTTGAAAAATGACAAAAAATCACAAAAAGAAGCCAACAAAAGCTTAACCGATGAAAAAACAACTTAGAGGGTGTTAGTTAGTACTTATAAATTAATACTAGCTTATGAGTACATTTTGATTTATTTATACGTTTAATAAACACAAAAGTGTGTATAAGTCAAAATCAATCATAAGTTATAATTTAACACTTATAAGTATTTTTTATTTGATCAAACCTTTTTCGTTATTTTTCTAATATCTATTGTAATCTTTAAATTCATCAGATGACTATAAATTAAGTTTCATGCGTAGATGTGATAAACCTAAAAAAAGTATGATAAAACTAGCCTATAAAAATATGATTCACCTAATTTTCTTACGTTTAAGTGAGTCATTCTCAATCCAATATTTGGCCTTATTCATTTCAATCAATTTACATATTGGTCAATATGTAGCCCAAATTAATTCATTACTCAAAATATTTTCAAAAAAGACTTTTTTTATTTGATACTTATATAATCATGATATAAAAAGTAATTTTAATAGGGTACTTAAAAAGTTATAAAAGAACAAATGAAGTAATTAAAACTTATAACAATTGAAAGAATTAAGTATTGACCTGCTATTTAATCAGACCAATCCAGTCAAAGTAACTCTTGAATGGGCTAATAACATGTCCATTAACTTAATTCATTTTAATTTATTTAAAAAATCTAGTTCAATATGTCCATTTGGCATGTGCAATTAAAATGTAATGAATATAATAACTATATATACAAAAGCTTGCACATAAATGGAAGAGAATTTATTACTACTACCAATAAAAAATACTACAACAAATCAAAAAAATATAAGTAGATAATAGTGTATAAAATTCCCATATGTTATCATTTATCTTCCCTAGGAGAACGTGTAAAGGTACCCTCATATGCAACTTATCAAATTATATCTCAAGTTTCACATGTTTTTTGTCAAATTATTTCCTAATTTTCCTTTAGGTGTAAACTTCCTACGTAATAATGGCATCTATGCAATCGATTTTATTTTTTTTGGTTTTCTATCCGGTGTTAGGCGCCCACATTGGAGCTCCAACTAAATTTGGATCGCGTACTGAAGGGCCCATTCAGAGGTGACACTCTCAACATGATTTTCTCCATATTTAAGGCTCAAACCCGAGACCTCTGGTTAAAGGTGAAACACTCACACCAGTGCAATAGAGTTGAAGACGTCTAAAATAAACTTCTACGTCTTATCATGTACTGTCTACTTTTAACTGTCATGATTTTCTTTTTTAGAATCAAATGATATAAACTTTGACTGACATTTTACGATGTATTTTTTCATCATATTGATATGCAAAAAATTGCAATTTATAGTACTTTTCATATAGTTTTTGAATATCTATTTTTTTGTTCAAAATATTGAATTAATAATGTAATCTAATTTAACTTTGAAAATAGTCAAATTAACTTTCGAAAAACGCAACGTGACAATTAAAAATGGACGGATGGAGTATCAAATATGAATTCTTTCAAGGAAAAAATATTTTTCTTCTTATTCACCTTTGTACTTTTGGAATCCATTTCGTACTTTCTACACAAGTGTATACACAGTATACTATCATTTGTTTGCTTTAAACTCATATACACCGTGTATTCTCTCTAACTAGTAACAAGGGCTCAGCATAAAATATGTTCAATTGTTTAATTTTAAGCTCATATGGCTATATTCAGTAGAATTTCCAAACTGGTCAAATTTTGTAAAATAAAGAAGGAAGAATTTAATTAGGAAAATCAAAGATGAATATTTCAAAATCCATTTGTTCTTTTCTTGTTACTTCTTCCGTTCTAATTTGTGGCACCATCTGACTTGATATAAAATTTAGAGATTTTTTTAAAAAAATTGTGGTCTAAAATAAATCTTAGATATTTTTGTGATTATAAATAAATCATTTCATTAAGGGTAAAAGAAGAATTTTAAAGTTACATTTTTTTTAATTATTAAAAAGTGATATTTCTTTTTTAGGAAAGACTAAAAAGAAAAAATATATCACATAAATTGGAATATAGAGAATTTGAGAATATGCTTAACAAGGAATTCGGGGAAATTAACTAATTCTCTTTCAATTTGTTTTGATCAGATAGTCTTATGAGTTTCCATCGCAGCTAACCAAAAAAAAGAAAAAGGGTCAAAATTGTTTTTAACTATGTGAAATAGATTATTTATATCCTTTATTATATTTTGAGATAAAAAATACCTCTATCGTTATCCTAAAAGACCACATATATCATCAAGAGTTAACAACCTAAATTTTTAGTGACGTGACAAGTCAAGTGAGACTACTCCCTCCACCAAGTTTTGTCAACTAGGATTCACTATCAAAAAGTACACCTTTAGTGGCGATAAAAGTCGCCACAAAAGCCC